>NC_079905.1:15129153-15258658 GCF_024868665.1 Triplophysa rosa | reverse complement strand
TGTTTCATTGGGCTGTGTGGTTTTGTCGTGTGCTTTCTGTTTCGCTCGGTGGGGGGTTGCTGTGGCAGGCAGGGAGAACAGAGAAAGTTGGGGGTTGGAGTCATAAATTATCTAGATAAACACACACACACAAAGAGTTATAAAGAAAAGAAATAATATGAATCAATCCACTGCATATGTTTTAAGTATAATCATGAGTTGTGATGTGTTTTAATGAATCATAGGATTAAGAAACAACGCTATATAATTAAAAACATTAGATGATTGAGTGTTTTCTTTTTACTGGAAGAATGTTAAGAAAATGAAAGAAAACACTTATTGATTATATTGATATTTAAATCATACTTTTATCTGAAAAATATTCCCACAAGGGTCAAACACACTCTCCCAATCTAGATTAAAGACATTCACTTAATGCATAATATGCATAATAAATAAATGAACAGCAGCCATGCTAATTATTCTCTTTCTGCCCATCCCAAGGTAGGGAGAGATTATGCCAGGCCCAGATGAACATCATATGCCCATCCCTAACTAGAGATTATGCCAGCTACATCTTAAAATCCTGTGCCATCCTCCTGCGAGAACCTGCGGACTGACTGATCATCCCAGCTCTATCTCAGGCAATTCCATCACCACCCAAGAGCAAAGTGACAATCTGACCATCCCAGCTCAGGCAATTCCATCCCCAGCCAAAAGCAAAGACGGACTACTTGTCACATTAATCCTGAATTCACAATACTTAGTATTTAATGCTAAACTTACATCACCTGACAGCAGTTTGAAGTTATAGCTGCACTTAGTTACTGAATGCTATTACTATTTCCCCTGCTTATAACATTCATCTGTTGTCTGATATCGATCACAAAATAAGACCAAATTAGACCCAAACAGTTTCAACAAATGAAATTTCTTAAATCACAACTAATAAGCTCTCCCTATTCTTCATAAACATTTACTAAGTAACTAAGTAATCAAAGTCACTGAGTGCAGCTGTGACACATCAGAGGAGACCTGGCTCTCCCGGCTGAGACTGGTTTCTCCCAAGGTTTTTTTTTCTCCATTTATTTGTCATTGGAGTTTGGGTTCCACGTCACATGGCAGTGTTGGCTTGCTCACTGGGAGACTGCATTTATTAGATATCATTTACAATAATTAAAATAATGCTTGTTCTATAAACACCATGCACTGTGCTGTGTTTTACCTTTTCTGTGTTTTTCTGTTTTTCTTATTTTCTCCTGTAAAGCTGCTTTGGAACAATGCACATTGTGAAAAGCGCTATATAATTTATTGAATTGTATGCACACAAGAAACACTGTAAATATCATGAGGCATTTATCCATAATGGCATAGACATACTAATATTTTGACGGCACACTCACTTCATTTTACACATGACAGCATAATATTTTAAGGGGTTAATATTAAGGCAGGATCTATTTAGTCCACCTGCTGGTTTGTAGTGTTTAAAAGCCATGTGCTTGCAACCACACATTGCCAAGTATTGCCTTACTGATTCTGCCTTGTTGCTGGTTGGACTGGATATATGTGTTACAATATATTGCCAGTTTTTGATTACATTTTTGCTCACTGTTTTAGATTAAACTTCTGCTAAATGGATTCTAATATGACTCCAAGTGTAAGTTCTTTACAATAATAATAACAAAATAAAACAACACATTTGGCATGACTTTAAATGCAGTTCAGTCAGGGCCTTTCAAGTCAAGAAAAACCCAAGTCAAAATTTAGAGACAAGTAATCTTTTATTGGCAGATTTGTTAAATTGACATTTCGGTGGTATGGCTCTGTTCTAAATTCCCCGTCCTTTTCATGAGCTCAATGAAAAGTGAGACAGGGAAGCAGCAGCAGCATCTGGGGTGATTCTCCCAGTTTAGCTGAGAGAGCAGCTCAAACCCCCTAGAACAGAGCGTGCAACAATGACAACAGAGTGCCATTGATTTAAGTAAAACACTAGTTAAAGGAGGAGCTGGGGAGGTGGTGGGTGTTGGGACATCCTTACAGCTTAAAAGAGACCACCGTCTCTTCCGTTTTGCTGTGCTTTTCTCTCTTTTCTCATCACCCGGTCCCCTAAGTTGGTGCCAGCCTGCGGCCTTGTCTTTCCATATACAGATCCTTTGCATCAAACTGGTTTACTCTGATCACTTCCAGCCAAGATCAACTGGAGCCTCAACAAACTGCATCAGGACACTTTCTTTCTTTTGATGGGCAAGACACGCAAGTATCATACTTAGTCTTATCAATGGATGCATAGAGCATCATTAATCCTTTTAACAAAGGTGCTTCACAAGTAAGAATCTAATGTTTTGTTCAGGCTATTGATCTTCTGAATATCAAATACTGCAATAAATCCATGCTCGTTTCTTCTCTCTGCTTCAACTTCAACCTTCTACCAATGCTAAACTGCATGTGTGTGTATGTTAGATTAGTATGTGTCTAGTCTAGGTAATAAAGTCCTGTTTTGTGTCACACGTGATGTTGTTTGTAGTTCATGCTCATAATGTGGAGTCCCTAAACATGCAGATTCTTGCTACCTGCTCGTAATGCTAAGTGATTTCCCCAAATCATGAATTTGATCCAGAAGTCTAATTGATCATAATCAATTAAATCATCCCAATTTGGGCTGATATTTGTTTCCCTTACAAAGGGTGGTGAATAAGTAACTGATATCAAGCAAGTGTTTTTTTTTTATCAAATTCTGCATTTGAAATCACAACAGATGTGTTCAGCTGGGTTCAGGGCTTGGCTTTATGCAAGCAAGTCAAGTTTTCCTGACTGAATCAATAATTTCTTTCCGAACCTTGGCTTATACATAGAGGCATTGTCATGTTGGAATAGAAAAAGGCCCTTCCCAAAATGTTGCTACAAAATTAGAAACACAGTTTCCTAGAACATCATTATATGCTGTAGCATTAAGATTTGTAGTTACAGAAATTACTTAATTAGTCAAACCTGTTCATTCGAAGGAAGCATCCCAATACCTTTGTCCATATAGTCTGTGTATGGATGTACAGTATGTGTATATATACTTTCACTTAATAATTTTTCTGTTGTCTTTAACCTCTGATAACTCTACTACTTTAAACATCAAAATGTGACTAAATCATGAAAACAACAGCTTAGATCAAAATTAACTTCCATGTGCATGCTGGCTATGTTAACTAGGACTAGGATGTGCGGCAGTATTGCCATGCTATTCATGAAGTGAAGGTGATCAAGAAGGAATTCCTGGTTAAACTCAGTAACCAGCATGTAAATATGCTTTTTAACAGAGGAGTAAGATGTAGCAGGCAGGGTGAGATCTATGATGCAAAGCTAGATTAAGCATTGAGCGTATTAGTTTGAAGGGAAATTGCATGTGAACAGTCTTGGGGAGTAGCTAACTACAAGTAGCGACGCTACTACCCAGCTAACAGGGAACGTTCTGAGAACATTGGCTAACATTATCTGAAAATTCTCTGAATGTTTTTCTAAAACGTTCTTGCAGTAACTTTAGTAGAACGTTATTTCAACGTTATAAATAATTGAAAAATGTTCTAAAAACGTTTGCATTGGAACGTTATTCATACAATGTTAACGGAACGTTATCAAAATGTTACTTCATTAAAATGTTTATTTATCATTTTAAATTGGTCATAAAGCTTTTTTTTGCAAATTCAACTTCTGAAACACATTGCAATGCACTGAAATACTATTATATATATTTCATGCCTCTAGTCCAATTCGTACATTTAGCTTGATAGGGATGGGTGTGATTTTTGGAGCACATGCTCAGTCGCGCACATCAATTAAACAACGCGGGATCGACGAGACGACGACTCCCACTCATTTGAGACAGCAAGCCTTTCAGGTGAGTGATAGTTTTGATTGTATGAATAAAAAACTGTTATTATCAAAATTCTGATTAGTTCGTTTTGGAGCAGGCGCTAATAACTGTTTTAATTAAGATAAGAAAAACTGCTGCCGCGCTTCACAGATGAGCCGTTACAATAGGATCAACTTACACGAATGTGTATAGGCAAAATATATTTAAGTAATTATTTGGACTGACTTATCAGCATTGAAATTTAGAACACATTTAAGTAAAACTGACAGGAAAGTTTTAGAGGTTCGTGTAATAATGATAAATCCGTTCTTATATATTTTATTTCATATAACGAACATCTCTTTTAACGGACTCGCAGCAGCCATTTTCAATGTCTCCTGCAGTCAGTTATTTCGGGGATGCTTGAAATGATATCTGTTTGAATTTGAAAATTCTGAGAAAAAACGCGTTACACATTATTGCAGATTTGATGTCACATTAAATGTTGTCTCTTTGCTCAAATTGTGTTTAAAAGCGTATTTTTAGAGCTGTTGAAAGAGTAGGTTGCCATACGCTTTGACCTCGCCACCGCGTGGTCACGTGGTTCATGCAGCTCTCAACTGTCTATCTGTCACGGTCCCACCGTCTTGTTTATGAAATTCTAGTCGTGTGGTGGGATCGGGGCAGAGTCCTTAGGTTATGTGTGGAGAGAAACATATTGTTGTCCGTTTGACAATAATATACGTTCTCTCCAGTGTCTTGTCATTGGCCCCATTCCTCTCGTTTCCTTGTCATCTTCCCCTGAGTGTTTAATTACCCACACCTGCCCCGTGTCATTATCCCGTGTTTGTCTTACCTATATATACCAGTCCAACGCTGCCTGCAATAGGGTTCTTCTCCTCAAATTCGTGACAGAATGACCGAACCAAAACGAACCCAGCAGGCGGCTCTCAAGGACGGCAAGGCGTCGTCTCCCCGATCCGGCCTAGCCCACTTGCTACTGGGGTTCCGCCAGGGGAGTTATGGGGACCAGGAGTTCGCCAGAGCATTCTCGGCGGTGGCAGAGGCGACCGGGTTCAGTGATGCGGAGTTGAAGACAATCTTCAACTGCTGCCTCACCCGGCGCCTCACACCATCGGAGAAGAGGCTGCTGGCTCCTCTCGGGTTTGCGGATATGGTCAGGTACGTGGCCAACCGAGATGATCCCAGGAGTGGTGTTCCATTTGGAACTTCCGCTCCACGGTCGAGCGTCCCGGGGGGTTTCGTCCTGGCTACCGCTGCCCGGGGGGACTCAGTACCCTCTGGCTGGAGCTCCACGGTTCCCGGTTCGCCTGGTGGCGACGGTGGCGAGTGGGGAAGCAAGGACTCGGGGATGACGTCTGGGGGTTCCCCCAACGCTGAATTACCTCCGGTCCCCACGGGTCAGCCAAGGATGGCTGCAGACCCGGTGGTGCGGAAAAGGAGGAAGGAGCGTTACGGGGGAACGTGCTGTCCAGTGCAGCCGGCCACCAGTCCGGTGCAGCCGGCATCCAGTCCGGTGGTCCAGCCGGCGTCCAGTCTTGTGTCCAGTCTTGTGTCCAGTCTTGTGTCCAGTCTTGTGTCCAGTCTTGTGTCCAGTCTTTTGTCCAGTCATGTGTCCAGTCTTTTGTCCAGTCTTGTGTCCAGCCCTGTGTCCAGTCTTGTGTCCAGCCCTGAGTCCAGTCCGGTGCAGCCGGCGTCCAGTCCGGTGATCCAGCCGGCGTCCAGTCTGGTGGTCCAGCCGGCGTCCAGTCCGGTGTTCCAGCCGGCGTCCAGTCCGGTGTTCCAGCCGGCGTCCAGTCCGGTGTTCCAGCCGGCGTCCAGTCCGGTGGTCCAGCCGGCGTCCAGTCCGGTGGTCCAGCCGGCGTCCAGTCCGGTGGTCCAGCCGGCGTCCAGTCCGGTGGTCCAGCCGGCGTCCAGTCCGGAGGTCCAGCCGGCGTCAAGCCATGTCCAGCCGGCCTTCCAGCCGGCCTTCCAGCTGGCGTCAAGCCATTTCCAGCCGGCCTCTAGTCCGGCAGCCAATCCGGCCCCGGGGAGACCCCCAGGGTCAAGGACTGTTCCCCCCAGGACTCCTCCTAAGTCCCCTTGGACTACGCACCCTCAGGTGCAGCCGGGGACTGGGACTTCTCCCCATCCCCATGGACTGCCCCCTATGGGCTCTGGTTTGGCCCCTCCCCCCCTCCCATGTTTGTTATTTTTGATGTCCCACCCAAGTCCTGTTGTTGTCTTGTCATGTTTGCCCTTGATTTTGTTTTCTTTATTTTGCCTTGTCCTGTCTGTCTCCCAGTCTGTCATGTCTTGTTTGTCAACCCCTTGGTGAACACCTGGGGGTGTTCATTAAGGGGGGGGCTCTGTCACGGTCCCACCGTCTTGTTTATGAAATTCTAGTCGTGTGGTGGGATTGGGGCAGAGTCCTTAGGTTATGTGTGGAGAGAAACATATTGTTGTCCGTTTGACAATAATATACGTTCTCTCCAGTGTCTTGTCATTGGCCCCATTCCTCTCGTTTCCTTGTCATCTTCCCCTGAGTGTTTAATTACCCACACCTGCCCCGTGTCATTATCCCGTGTTTGTCTTACCTATATATACCCTCATGTTTCTTTGTCCTGTGTTCGGTCATTGTGTTTGGTGTGTTTGCTACGTGCTTTCATGTTGTGCTTACCGTCTTCTCATGTTTTTGTTCCTGTTGTGGATTCCCCTGTTTCATTGTAGTAAGTGTTGAGTTTAGTTCATGTCTATTGTTTGTTAGTCTAGTATTTAGTTAGTCTTTGTCCCTGTTTATCCTTTGTCATTATTGTTTTACCCCCTCGTGGGCTTTTGTTTTGTGTTTTATATTTTATTATTAAAGTCTGTTGTCCAACGCTGCCTGCAATTGGGTTCTTCTCCTCAAATTCGTGACACTATCTGTTTGAATGGGAGTAAAGACAGTGGAAGCAGCTGTATTTTTTGCAGCAATATTCACAAAAAAACCAACACATTATATGCGCTGTTGATTACATTTATATTAACATTTTGTCTGATGAGTGTTAAATAAACAGTGTTCATCAGTTTTGTGCTTAATTTGACTAGGAATAATCATTAACATTAACAGTATGTATGCATGCATATGAGATAACTCCTTTTTTATGTTTTTTTTTTAAATAATCATGTTAAAATTGTTTAAAAAAATCATGTTTTTTATATGTTATCATGTTTTTATTGTGTCAGTGAGCTGTCGTTTTTTTTACTTATTATGGCTTAAATAACATTAAACCAACTACAGTTTGATTGATGTTAATTGGAATGCACAATCAAGTTCTCATTTTGGAACCAAACTCTTTATATGTTTCTCATGCTTCTATGATCAGTACATCCCAATGTTGAATTTTGTAAAAGATCTGCTCAAATCTTATTTTACTTTATGAGTAAAAAACTGTGGTTAAAACTTATGTTGATATGAGCATTTTCTATCAAGTTGGTAAACACCAACACTGCTTTGTGCATGCCTCTGTGTGTGGGGGGGACACACGCTTGGCTGCAAGTGTATGTGACATGGATGTCTGAGGGAGCGTGTGTGACAGATGCATGCAGCTGAGCAGTCAATAAATTGGACATGGGAAGTCACGTATGGGACAATCAGGTAGACTCAATATACAGGATCTCCTGGCTAATATGAAACAGTTGGTAACCCTAGACAACGTATCGAACATGGGGCGGGTATAAAAGATAACATTGTAAAACATCCTGCATTGCACATGTCATCCTTGAGGGGTTTCGGGCTGGTGTCTTTCTGTTTTCTGTCGATGTATAGTTGATTCAATGCAAACAAACAAGATTATATGGAGAATGCGGTTAATATAAAAAGGCGAGTAAAAACACTAACTGTTATACTATCAACATATCAAGTCAGTATAGCACATTAAACAAGTTATTACTTTATTATACAATATAATATTCTATTTTGTCTGTTGACACATGCACACAGATGTCCCCAGTACAGTAACAATAAATTAATTCATAAACGTTAAACAGAACATTACATTAAAAAGCTTACAAATGCTATACAGTACATTCAATTTGTATATAATGTTCTTTATAAAACGGTCAGTTCTGGTCCTTGATTCTGATTGGCTGAGCGGAGTTCTAAGCCGTTATAAAATACCTCAATATATAACAGCTGACCGCACCACATAGCCTAAATATAATTTTATTTACTTTATTTTATGAAACCTTGCTAAGCATATTGAATAGCTGTTTTATAAAAGCAATAAGCCCCGCGAAGCAGTGGGTTACACTGCATTTTATAACAGCTACGGGGTTTTAGGCACTCCGCTTCGCGTCGTGCCACAACGCCCTTAGCTGTTATAAAATGCACTGTAACCCACTGCTTCTTGGGGCTTATTGCTTTAATATACAAATATACACATACACAGCGCATTTTTCTTTACATTTGCAAATTTAGTAAAAATGTTTTTTTTAGCACTCACTATTCATGTTGACATGAGTTATTGACTGTAAAGGTGACACCTTTTGTGGCATTTATGAAGATTTCTAATACATACAACTCTTTACAAATCATTTTAAATTATTTGCTCATGCTTTTGTGGTACCTAATCTAGTTAAAAACTATTCATCATTTGTAAATGTTTATCAACATTTACTATTTATCATTTTGGAACTTTATGGGAAATGGACACATTTGCATTGTTTGTAGCATGTATGCCGGCTTCTACTAACACACAAATCTTTAATTGTCTGTTCATGTTTTTGCAGTACTCAATCTTAGGTTTAAACTATTCAAAAAGGACTGATTTGGAAAAGCCACTAAACAATAACATGTGAAGGGATGCATATAGTATAGCATCTCAGTATTTTTTATACTAAATCAGAATCAGAATCAGAATCAGAAGAGCTTTATTGCCAAGTGTGCTTGCACACACAAGGAATTTTCTTTGGTGTTGGAAGCTTCTAGTACAGACATTCAATACAATGACAATACAATATAATACGATTTACAGTCTAAAAGATTCTAAATCTCACCACTATTTAATTTTAACACTGTCTTTTCTCCCTGCAGTCTCCCTCCACGTCTTCTGAAATGTCCAGTGGCCCGGTGCCCCAGCAAGACGTGGAGTGATGTCACCAGCCTCATTATTTTAACATTTTTTAATTTATAGTTAATATTCTCTTTCTGTCTATCTACGTTCCTGTTCTTTAATGTACATTTTTTATATTCTTTGATCTATTTTTATTTTTACAAATTTTCTTTTAATCTCTTACTTATTAGTTGTTTCTTATGTTTTGTTTGTTATTGTTTACACTAAATATATTGTTTAAAATGGCATTTACTTGCATTTACAAAATAAACAAATTTAATCAACACTAAAAATTAAACTGAAAGCAATATTTTTATAATTTAAAACTAGCTTGGACCTTAAATGTTTCTTTCCTTACATTTACATTAGTGATCACTTAATGTAAATTTCATTATTAGCTTTCCATTTTACTATTTCTAGATTGTATTTTGTGAATGTTACACAGTTACTGAACATTTACTATGAATTCCATTAAAACTTTTATAAGCATTGAATAACATTGAGAGAACACGAATAAACAAGAACATAAGGTTAAGAACAGTCCTAAAGCATAGAAAGAATGTATAGAAAACATTTGAATATGAAGAAATAAAATGTTACAATAACATTTTGCTAGTGTTTGCATTACCCTACAAAAACGTTGGGTCAACGTTATAAAAACGTTTTGCAGAACGATTATCATTATCTAAGAAAAACATTAGGAGAACGTTTATATATCAAGAGAATTTAATGTTCTAATAACGTTTTGGATAACGTTCTTGTAACCAATAAAAAAACGTTAATAGAACGTTTAAAAAACTGGACGTTTTGAACGTTCCTAGAACATTTAAAAATAACGTTTCTATAACTTAATGAGACCGTTATAAAAACGTTATTATAACATAAAATTGTTAGCTGGGTAACTTAACCACATTTTTCAGTATCTTGGTGGTAGCTCAACTACTTTTAAAACAGTGTAGCTTTTCCAGTAGTTAATTGCCTTTTAAGAAAGTAGCGGTGTAGCCTGACCAAAAGCTACATTCCGCTCTGCCTTCATAGCAGCGCGGTGTAACGTCTTATTCTTACTGTATCACAAACTGAAGTGGTTCATTATCGCCATCTACTGCAGTAACTACCCAGCAAACAATTTTTGGTTCCCAGAACGTTCCCCTAACGTTAGTTTTTGGTTCCCAGAACGCTCCCCTAACGTTAGTTTTTGGTTCCCAGAACGTTATTTTCTGGTTATTTAAAAAAAACAGCCTGCAACGTTCTGGGAACGTTATTTTCTGGTTGCAAAAAATAAAACCGGAAAAGAACGTTCTTAGAACGTTATTTTTTGGTTCTCAAAAAATAACCAAAAGGGAACCAAAAACTAACGTTAGTGGAACGTTCTGTGTTTGCTGGGTATGAATTGCAGCTTTATGCTTCACTGAGAAGATATAGAAAAGGACGTACATGAGTGGGTAAATCTTTAAAGTTTGAAACACCCATCCTATTAAGTATTAAATGTGAATCTTGAAACAAATAAACAATACAATGATAATGGTATTGTATTACATTGTTTTATACTTCTCTGTGTATTTAAACCATTAGTCAATAACACATAATGTCTATCACATCACATAAAAATATATTATACGTAAGTATTTACTATAGTAAATTGTAGTGTATGACAGCTGTAGAATATTATGGTAACTATCACATTAACATGTACTACAGTATTCTGTATTTTCTAGCTATAGTAAATTCATACACTTTATTGTCATGGCTCTGCTTCATTTAGTCATGTTTTTCTTGGTCCTGTAGCAGAGCCATGACAAAGCTTTTGGTTATGTGTGGAGAGAAACATATTATTGTCCTTTTGACAATAGTATAGTTCTCTCCAGTGTCTCGTCATTGGCCCCGCCCCTCTCGTTTCCTTGTTACCTTTCCCTGAGTGTTTTATTACCCACACCTGCCCTGTGTCGTTATCCCTCGTTTGTCTTACCAATATATACCCTCTTGTTTCTTTGTCCTGTACTCGTGGATTGTACTGCGATGTGTATGTGCTTGGTCCTGTTGTGGCCAGTTTCCTGTTGCTGTTTAAATCCCAAGTTAAGTTGAGTCTTTGTAAGTTTGTTAGTTAGCGTTTGTATAGTGTGTTCTTTTACCCTGTCTTAGTTTTTTGTCCTGTCAGTTTTAGTATCTAGTGTTGTTTGGTTTGCCCCATCGTGGGTTTTTGTTTTGTGTCCTGTTTATTATTTATATTAAAAGCCCTTGTTAACCCGTTCATCGCCGCTGCCTGCATCTGGGTTCTTTCTCCTCACTTTCCTGACACTTTATAAATTCTGTAGTTTACTTTAATATTTACTGAAGTAAAAAAATGGTACTGTATCTAGGAAATTTACTATACAGTTTGCTATAATAAATATTATACTCCTGTATTTTTTTTAATGTGAGATTGTAAAAAATAAAAAAGGAGTTTAAAATAAGCTAGCTATTCTTTTATAGTAACTTTTAGTGTAGCTAACTACTTTTTCAGATGGGTAGCTAAGCTGTAACTTAACTACTTTTATTAATGAGTAGCTTGTAGCTTATCTAACTACTATTTCAAAGTAGCTCCCCCAACACTGCATGTGAAAGTGTGCACCTGATGAAGTGTTTACGATTAAGGAATTCCCTCATCATGCTATATCATGTGCTAGCTAGAGCTCTGCTACCATGACAACAGCATTTATCATGACATCATCTCCCTGGAGTGACTCATACTGCACGGGTCTGAATAGAATTGTGTGTGTGGGGGGGGAGGGTAAACCCTACGGTATGGGGACAAAATGTCCCCACAAAGATGGCAATATCCAAAACCCTTGTCCTTGTGGGGACATTTTTTTGTCCCCATGAGGAAACAAGCTTATAATCATACAGAATTAACTTTTTTGAAAATCTAAAGGAGCAGGAAGTTTTTTGTGATTATTAGGTTTAGGGGTTGGGTTAGGGGTAGGGAATACGATATGCAGTTTGTACAGTATAAAAACCATTGCGTCTATGGAATGTCCCCATAAAACATGGAAACCCAACATATGTGTGTGTGTGTGTGTGTGTGTGAGAGAGAGAGAGAGAGAGAGAGGATTGATGAGTTTGTCTGAAAGCTTGTGTCTAATCGGTAAGACTGACAATCAGCACACAGCGTGAGACCATTCAGTAGACATCCACATATTTAATTATTTAATAATTTAACAAAAATAATTACACGTCTTTGTTCAAGGAGCTTTACAATATTGAAAAAGTGAACCGAAACCAGACATATACGTAGAAATACAGAGCACGCAAAAGTTGTGTATTGCACAACTACAATTACTCCCTTTTAAGTACTGTGGGATGGAATTTGCTGTAAAATGTTACATAATCATGAGTTTAATTTTTAGCTTTTGAATAACAATTTTCAATCAGTCAATGTTAATATTCTTGTAAATATTTCAAATTCAGATCTTTTTACACATACTTCTAAATTATCCAATTTTACGATTCATAGTCTTTGGCACAGATAAACATGACCAGATCATAACATTGTTTTTTGTGCAATGTGGTACTAAATTGTTTGTACATAAAAGCCAAAGGGCCACTTTTGCACTTCATGAGATCATTACCTATAGCCATTGCTGAGGAATGTAATCTTATCAAATCAATCAGTAAAATGCATATGTTAAAGCCACACTATTGAACTTTAGCTCACGGCTCCCCCATGTGGTTGATAATTGCAATTGTCTGTTACTAGTATCGTAAATAATGTTTACTGTGGGCAGTGCAATACACGTGAACTTGTTGACTAAACTGATGAAACCGGCGAATGCAGAAACGCCGTTTGGAAACAATTTTGCACTCTTCCACAGGCAGGGGATGGGAAAGGCTTTGTGTATGACCCGAACACAGAACTTACAGAGTGTGGTTGGTAGAATTCGTTCTATGGAGCGACATTTGTGCCAAAACTAAACAAACAAATCCAGCATTTTGCAAACAAGCGTAACCTTCTTAGCAAAAGAAACTCAACTCTGAAACAAACAAAAAGCACTTTACAAATACATAACGCAATTTGAGAGAAAATGCAAAGGTGTAACGTATAAATGTACTGTTTAAGACTCACCTTTTTATGAGATTCTCTCAGCTTTCTCACAAATGTGACCATGCAGATTTTCTCAGAAATGGGATCATGCAGATTTTCTCAAAAATGTTACCTTGCAGATTTTCTCACAAATGCAGTTATGCAACTTCTCCCAAAACAGCATATGGTTGTATTGTTTAACTTACATTTACATTACTGTTTTTTGTGCTGGTTTATTTTATTTCAAAAATTGCCCAATTAGCTTGAAATAGCCTTAAAATAGCAGCATTATTTTTAAACCTAAATAGACTAACGGCAACCGAACAATGTAGACGACTAACTGATACAACTCCCACAACGATTTATGTGCTTTTTCATCTTTTATAGCCTAGAAAACTCTCTACTTTAATGCCAGTGCTCTAGAGTCTAGAGTGTGACCAAATGGTTCCATTTTGCAACTATTTTTCATTTCGACCAGTTTTTCTTAATGGTTGCACTGCTGCAACTGGCAAAATTATTCATTTATATTTAAACTTTGATGCGCATTAATGTTATATTGTTCAAGCAGTGCATCCAGCCACTCCGTTTCACCCCCCCTCCCTCTGCCATTCGTTTATCTATCACCAAAAGCCGGGTGCGACAGAACAGCTGAGTAAAGCGCTCACTCTTGCAACTAAAATAAATATGTTTTGACTGCAGAATGCAAGAATTTTCCTGGCTAAGGTAAAAAACAGCAACAATAACTAAATGTGTTATACAGTGTGAAGAAAACAACATTTACAACAGGGTGTTTAAACGTTAAGCATTATACTACAGTACTGTATAAAGCTCATCAACGATCCTGCAAAAGCATACAAAATGTTAGACATAATGTTAAATACTTTTTATCTGTGAGTCGCTATGGGTAAAAGTCAAACATATGTATCAATGCAAACTAAGAACCAGAGTCGCATCTCAGATAGAGCGCAAAATACTAAACTGGAATCTCTTTCATGTCGTCTTACTCAAAAATTGACATATAAACACAAAATTATGTCACAATTTCCATGTTAGAAACTATTCTTGTAAAAGTAGCATGTTTTGTGAATGTAAACAGTTGGGAAACAAGAACGAGAGAACGAGACGTGGTGTAAGGGGTGACAACATTGCAAATGCATCCAGGTTTGTTACATAATTTACATAAATGCATAATTTATTGTTTGTTATTAAGAACAGCAACTGAATATGATTAACAGTTTCAAAATATTTCATGAGACTTACTGAATGAAACTTGATGAATGAAATTTGTCGTAATTCAGTTTCTGGCACTGGCAAGGGTGGCACGCAAGGTAATGTTCAAGGCTTCTTCCTAGAAACTAGTGTAAAATACCCAATAGCACCACCTGGTGTTTTGTAAGAGTAAGTTGCATATGCTTTTGTGAGAAAATCTGCCTCATCCCATTTGTGAGAAAATCTGCATTATCCCATTTGTGAGAAAATCTGCACGGTCACATTTATGAGAAAATCAAGTTGCGAGAATCTCATAAAAAGGTGTGTCTTAAAGGTCTCCTCAGACGAGAACTTTCAACAAGTTGGTATGATTTATTAGGGTCTTCATGAAATGTCTGGAACATATTTTGCTTAAAAACACTCAATTGCTGAGTAAACAAAACCCTTCTTGCCTCGTCAAAAACAGCTATGCTCACAGCAACCCGTTTTGGTGCATGTCTCTTTAACTGGTAATGAGTTACAGCGAACTCCACCCCCCTTCTGTCCAGCGTGTCAACACAACACACCTGTAGTAACTGCCATGGCAATGGTTTAGCTAAATGATATTTCTTGAATTCCTCTGTGGTTAGTTTCGTCTTAAATGTCTCAAATAATTCGTCCGGAGACAAAAAAATCAGTCACAGCAAACAGCACATCCGAATGCGCTTACGTTGTGCGTGTATGCTTACCTAAAATCCACGGAATCCACTGCAGATCTCAGCCGAATTACATGAATTTTTGCGGTTGTCATTGACAAGTTACAGTATAATGTTACACACACAACGTGAGAGTTAGTTTGCTGTGACAGATTTTTCAGCCTAAACACGAATGATTTGAGACGTTTAAAATGAAACTAACCCCAGTGTTTACCCCTGTTCATTAGCAAAACAAACAGCTTGCCGCAGCTAAACATATTAACGCACATGTATAATGTATTACGTTTTCTGGGTTGCTAGATGCACCAGGGCCCCAATTATAGCACTTAAACACAGAAAAAGTGGGGTTTTCATCTGATGTCTCCTTTAAACACAGTACATTTATGTTACACCTTTGCATTTTCTCTCAAATTGCATTAAGTATTTGTAAAACGCTTTCTGTTTGTTTCAGAGTTGAGTTTCTTTTGCAAAAATGTTGCGTTTGTTTGCAAAACGCTGGATTTGTTTGTTTAGTTTAGGCACAAATTTCGCTCTATATTCATCCAGTTAAGAGTTGTTTTACCACTGAAATAATTTTAGAGACATTATTTTAAGGTAAAAAAAACTACAAAGTGTTGCTTTAAGTAATGCCCATACAATGTATTAGTATTTCAATTCAGTGACTTCAAAGGAGCTCCAATAGAATTTGATTGTAGCACATGTGACATACATGAACAACAAACAGATTTCAACAGGTGTGTGAACGTACGAACAACATCTAACTCATATTTCACAAGGTAGCATAAAGGCAGTTATGACACAATAACCTTATATGTTCCACTTGTAGCTTGTAGCTTCTGTTACCATAGGTGTGACATCACAAGATATGCACCAAAATGTGCGAAAGACGATTTGTAGCACAATGTTTTGTGAGTTTCTCCTCAGTGTGATATTCTGGTACATTGAGCAAAAATACAAACTTAAGTCTTGAAAGGTTAACCTGGCAAAGTGAAATAAATGGTCGATTAGTATTTTTCACCACAGCGAGGAAGTCTAAAACTGAAGCTGTATTGCCTACTCAACTACTCAGTGCAACAGTATTTTCATATCAGAAGGTATTGCGGCATAGTGACGTTGACAAGTACTAAACATTCTGTGTCTGGTTTACATGTGTCCACGTAATGTATATTACAAAAACAAGAAAAGTACATGGTCGTCGAACATTGACAATATCCATAAAAATTAAATATCCTCGAGTGACACCTGCTAAGATTGTGAAACGTTAGTGGGCAGAAAACTAAGCTCTCGTGACAAACAACAGCTCATCAGCCACAATAGTTGACAACAAACACAACAGCTTAATACTTCTATGACTGGTGTGAGAAAGGTACAGGGAAAATAAGTAATACAAAGATTGAGGCATTTGTGTTGTCTCACATGCTATCAAACAGTCACACTCTTTCACACCAAATTACAGTGAAGAAAATTTACACATTCATTTACCTCCTTTACACCTCCACACGCAGACAGACAAACCCCTATACATCCATTATAGTTGTGTAAGCATACAAATCATTGCAGCTGTGTCAGATTATGAAAGCATTTCTAAGATAGAGAAACAACATTTACATAGTAAGCATGTGTTGTAAAGGCATATGTACAAAATGTTGTCATGTACACATATCGTCTGTTTTCTATCTAATAAACGACACCCTTTCCTTTCTGGTATGATTTCAGTTGTATCCCATTTGAGTAGATGGGCATGCTAAACGTTCGTTGACTGTAACGGAATATGCATTCAGTCACCACTGATGTGACAATATTACTTAATCTTATCACTTTTTCATATCAGCATTCTAAGAATGTGTGTGCTGTACATTTCACAAGGTTTAGCACAAAATTTTAAGGGTGGGCTTTGGGTTACCCTGGGCTAAATTAGGACTGGCATATAAATTCTGTATTTCATCATTCCATCATTGAAACTTTCTGACGGTTTGTGATTTTCTCAAGAGACTTTGTAGCAGCCAGAGCGAACAAGTGTATCAGATGATGCAGGATAAAATATCTGTCTTGCATTACTATTTCATTCCAACTCCATGAAGTTATTTGGCCATCTCTATCACATCAATAAAGCCAAATCTATGCATTCCAACTAGGGATGCACCGAAATGAGAATTCTGGGCCGAAAACTGATACCGAAAATTCGTTTTAAAAACTTTGAAATAGTTTTTATTGAATTCTATTAATAACACACACTAAGACCACAAAAATTAAGGAGAACATATTTTAAAACAATACAACAAATATAATTTTCCTTGTTATGCATATAGGCCTAATAATTCTAGAACTACAATGTTTATATGGTTGGTAAAAAATTACAAGTTATAGTCAAACTTAAACTCAAACTCATGTAAGAAGTTTATATATGGTGCACAATCATTTTAATGAAAATAACAGGCAGAACACAGAGGGACAGTGAATCTTTTCATGTAAACAGGCATAACATGAGCTTCAGTGATGTCAGCACCTGCCGGATGACGGTCCACGTGAGCTACATCATCAGTTACTGACAGTTCGTTCTGCTGGTCATTCACGTCTGTGAAGAGTCTGTTGCGTTTAAAGTTAGGCTTTAAAACGAGCACGAGTCAATGCTCGTGAGCTTGCATGTAATTTTCTGTTCGCTGGTTTTGAGCTTTTATTGTTATATGTATTAGTTTTAGACTTTGTTATGGCGCGCTTACATGATTGTCCTTTGATAACAGCTAGTAAGAGAGTGAACGCGAGCACTGAAGGGAAGCGCGGGCACTGGATATTTCGGCCAGTTTTTTTCTTTCACCCAAAAATTTTCGGCAGCCGAAATTTCGGTGCATCCCTAATTCCAACCATATGTACATTTTCTCTCATCATCTATTGCATACATCTCTCTAGAAATCTGTACAAGGTTAACCTCCCCTCCCCACACCCACCACCCCACTCCCCTTGCTCTCATTCTCTCCTCATTACTTCTGCATATCACACTGCAGTAAAAGAACAATGGACGGGTCGCTCTTGGCTGCCTCTTTGAACTCTTCCAGCGTGATCTCATCGTTGTGGTCCTTGTCCATCTTGCTGAAGATTTTGTCCACGCGCTGCTGTGGGGTCAGTCCGTCCTCGTTCATACGCATCATGATCACCGTGCCAACCATCTTGTAAATCGCCTTGAGATGTCCGAAGGATGGACAAAGTGAGAAACAAAGAGCAAGTTAGAAAGATCCAAAACTTGCATACCATTACACCAAACCGTTATTTGTGAATCTTTCGGAATCTCTCACCTCAATGATCTCTAGCATCTCCATTCGTGTGATCTTGCCATCTCCATCTAGGTCGTACATGTTAAAGGCCCAGTTGAGTTTCTGCTCGAAACTTCCTCTGGACGTGATAGACAGGGCGCAGATGAACTCTCTAAAGTCGATGGTGCCATCACCATTCTTATCGAATGTCCGGAATGCATGTTGGGCGAATTTGGAAGCATCACCATAGGGAAAGAACTGAAAAACATAAACATAAAGCAATTGGCAAAGGCCCATCCTCATGATTTACCCTCATGTCTTATGACTGTTACAGGGTATATACAGTTCCCCTTCGGTCAGTCTCTCGACGTTGTGTTGAGAGACAGACTGGGCTTTGATCTTGAGAACCTATCATCTCCGAGAGGAATTTTAAAACGGCAATGGGGTTGGCGAATGGCACGCACACGCCAGTCCCCACCCCGTACATATGGGTATAAAAGGGAAAAGGCGGCGGTCATTCACTCATCCTTTGTTATTCGGAACCTGCGTGGCATATGATTGTCAAGCAATTATCTCTTTGAGACTCTTCACTGCTGAGATTTACGACTCAGAGCAGCGGGGGTGATTTGCGGGTTCCGATGGATGTCGCTCCGCCAGCTTCGGCTTCGTACCCCAGCACGCTCACCTGGCTCGTCCCCGATGGGTGGCGGTAGATCATCCCATAGCGGGCAGACTCAACAGAGGAATGAGGACGAACTCTCTGTCATAGCATCGGACAGCTACCTCCTGGCATCAGATGCGGAAGACATCTCTGAGCTCCCGTCCCCGGGCAGTTGAGCTCAAGATGAGGTCGATGCTGAGATGACAGCCATGCTTGCCCAGGCAGCCATGGATGCATGGTTTCTCTTTTGACCACGCTCCGCCCCGGTGCAATTCTTCCTGGAAGTGCATGAGGAGCTCACTAAGTCTTGGAATGCGCCGTTCTCGGCGTGTTCCCGGCTACTGGGCTCAGGTGCTGTTACTTCCCTGGATGGTGGGGCGGCCAAAGGCTATGTCGACGTCCCCCAGGTGGAGCATGCAGTCGCGGTGCACCTGTGCCCGCAGACAGCTGCCACCTGGAGGGGTCGGCCGAGACTTCCAAAGCTTGTAAGCTCACTTCGACACTCGTGTCGAAGGCTTACAATGCTGCGGGACAGGCCGCTTCCGCCCTCCACGCTATGGCGGTCCTTCAGGTCTTTCAGTCTAAAGCCCTGAAGGACCTGGATGATGGGAAGGCCGACCCAACTCGCATGAGCGAGTTATGCACAGCCACTGACCTTGCACTCCGGGCGACAAATGCCATGGCACATGCCTTGGGTCGGACGATGTCCACACTTGTGGTCCATGAGAGGCATCTGTGGCTCAATATTGTGCAGATGGGCGACACCCAGAAGGCCCGCCTTTTGGATGCGCCCATCTTGAAAGCCGGGCTGTTCAGTGACACCGTGGAAGATGTGTCACAACAGTTCTCCATGGTGCAGAAGCAGGCTGAGGCCATTAAACAGATTCTGCCGCGCCGCGATATGGCCACCTATCGGTCGTCACGGTCCCCAGCGCAGCCTGCTTCCCAGCAGCCCCGCCCCTCCAGTACCAGCACCCTCCCAGACGACGCACTCCCGAGATGTAGGCCCTTGCGGAGGAAGGCACCTTCCCCCCATCAGCAGGCCGCTAAGAGAACCTTTGTGCGGCCCTGACGAGAAGAACCCAGGGAGACCAACATCGGGCCCGACCCCGGCCATTACATCGCCCACGGGTCGGAGAGGGACGTTGCCTGCAGCGTCCCCACCAAAGCCTTGTCAGGGCCCGGAGCACACTTTCTCACAAAATGAGTTTCTCTCCCTGGGTTTTTTCTCTCCTCAGCACCCTTGACTCGACTGTGTCTGGGACAAATTATGTTGCCGACCGCAACCTCCACTGGATGTTGCGTCAGTCAGCAACATCAAGCAGGTAAGTCAACAGAGCCATCGACCTCCCCGGGGTTCCGCCCTGTATGAGGCGACCGCTCTGTCAGCCACTAAACCAGCATCCCACAGCACGGTGAAGCAGATCGTCCCTCTGGTACCGCTGTCACGGTTCTTGGGCGCTTGGCTAGAGTGCACCAGCCCGTCACGCTGGCTAGAGAGGACGGTCCATCTCGGTTATGCGATCTAGTTCGCCAGGCGCCCGCCCAAGTTTCGGGGCATTCTCCACACCTTGGTTTGAGGGGAGAACGCTCCCGTGCTTCGGGCCTAGGTTGCCGCCCTTCTGGCGAAAGGTGCGATCGAACCCGTCCCTATAACCGAGATGTCTTCCGGGTTTTACAGCCCATACTTCATAGTGCCCAAAAAAGGTGGGGGGCTTTGAGGGAAGAGCGTATCAGTACAAGGTCCTGCCCTTCGGTCTGGCCCTGTCTCCTCTGGTTTTTACCAAACTCGTGGAGGCTGCCATAGCTCCCCTCAGGGAGCAAGGCATGCGGATACTCAACTATCTTGATGACTGGCTTATCTTGGCACACTCGCGAGATGTGTTGTGTAGGCACAGGGACCTCGTGCTCCAGCAACTAAACCATCTGGGCCTTCGGGTCAACCGAGAGAAGAGCAAGCTCTCCGCAGCGCGGAGGACACTACAAATGTCAGCGTGTCTCACCAACGAGTGTGCGCAGTCGGTGCTGAACTGTCTGTAACTTCTCAGGCGGTCTCCAGCGGTCCCGCTGAAACATTTTCAGAGACTCCTGGGGCACATGGCATCCTCAGTCCCCACCCTGCTCAGGTGGACCCCTATACTAGGACTGTTGCCCCATATGTAGTGACTCCCCTGCAGGGTCGTCCCGTATGTTGAATTCCTCACTCTTGGTTCCCCTGTTGGTGAACCTGTGAACTCTCCTCCGGTGGTTACCCCACCTGGGTTCTGTCCCCCCATTCGGGCTGACACAATTTCTCACATGTTGTTCTCCACACTGGTGAGACCATGTTGGTGTCTACACATGTAACCTCCCCTTGTGGTAGGATGTGGCCTCCGTAACACACTCTTCAACGAGGAGAGCAGTGTTTCCCCAGTGTTCTTACGGCGCCAGACGACGTCTCGCTAATAGAGACGAACGCCACCGCCCGTGATGGCCGTCGGTACAAGCCTCTCAGTATGCTACTAGTGCTGATCCCACTGGAATGTTACGTCTTGCAGTAGCGCTCACTTATGACTCGCTAGTCCAGTCAGTGTCGCTCCGCTGGAGGTCATAATATTGCTCAGCGCCGTGGCATGTAAAGATAGGTCCCCAGTCTCTCTCTCAACACAACGTCGAGAGACCGACTGAAGGGGAACGTCTCGGGTTATGACTGTAACTTCCGTTCCCTGATGGAGGGAACGAGACGTTGTGTCTTCATGCCACAATGCTTCGCCGTCCCGCTGCAGCAACCGGGAGATGTCTCTCAGGTTCCTCAGCCCAAAGGGTGAGTGAATGACCGCCGCCATTTCCCTTTTATACTCGTATGTACAGGGCGGGGACTGGCGTGCGCGTGCCATTTGCCAACCCCATTGGCATTTTAAAATTCCTCTTGGAGATGATGGGTTCTCAAGATCAAACCCCAGTCTGTCTCTCAACACAACGTCTCGTTCCCTCCATCAGGGAACGGAGGTTACAGTCGTAACCGAGACGGAATCATGGAGCTAAATTTTATACTTTTTAAGACCTTTTTTAAGACTCTTTCCATACACTTTAAGACCTCATTGTCACTTTTCGCCAAAAAACAATTTTTAATCTGTTATATTGCAGAAACTTAAACTTACATTTACTATATACTGATTGTAAGATAGCACAACTAAAACGTCTTAGTTTGTGATAACTCCTTATTAATGCAACATAATTCAGAAGGGTGGGAACGAAAAAAAAGATAATTAATTGAGAATTAATTGAGTGACTAACCCAATGCAAAGTTTTTAAGAAAAGGAAATGAGGCTGAAGATACATGATAAATTTATGTCAGAAAATTATTACTTTCCTTTTCCAAATAGTGTTAATTTATTCAAACGTTATTGTATGTGTATGTGTAAAATCAAGCTTGGCATGTCAATGTGCAACACGCCAGGTTTGATTTAAATAACATCAAACACCATTGGTTCTGCCATTGGCAATCACATGCAATGTGCTGAGTTTAAATTTGAAGTGGTGTGAAGAATTAAAGAGATCATTCATCCAAAAATATAAACTCATTTATCATTTTCTTACATTCAAATCATTTCAGACCTGTATGATTTTCTTCTGCAGAACACAGAAGATATTTTGAAGAATGTTGGTAACCAACCAACATTGGCCCACATTGACGTTGTCACGAATATACTGTATCTGATCCTCCTTCGCATCACCAGAGATCTTCATCTCCGGAGTTTTAATGGACTTCATATCCCATAATGCATTTCCTTAAACTGATTACGGTAGCACCTGTTCCTCATTCCACAGACTATATAATCTGGACTCACCCATACCTGGTTGCGAAGTCTTGTTTTTGTCTGCCTACATTGCTGAGCGGTTATATCTGGATTGTTTATCAGTGTTTAACCTTGTTAACCATTTGGATTTACGATTGTTTGCTGCCTGTCTTAACCATCTGCCTGTTCCTGTTTACAATTTCTGCCTTGCCTTGGATATACCTGTTTGTCTGTGTTTGACCTCATCTGTATTGACGCTACATATTCTATTAAACTGCAAATGTATCCACAGCCATCTAGCTCTGTGTTAGAGACGCATTGCATGGACGCAGTTCTCAAAACATCTTCATTTGTGTTTCTCAGAAAGGAGTCAAATACAGGAACTTACATGAGTGTGAATAAATGATGATGGAACTTTTTGTTTGGTTGAACTCTCTCTGCAATAATTTATGATGGAGCTTGAATTGGCGTACTGCATTATATGCTCTTATTGAAAAGAAGTCTTTTGCTTTTTACTACAGTAGCCTCCTTAGGATCCTACTGAATAAAGTACTTGAGTACCATAAAACCCTCACCTTGACGTAGAGTTGCTGGAACTCCTCCAGATTGAGGATGCCAGACGGACAGTCCTTCAGGAATCCCTTATACCACTGCTTCAGCTCCGCTTCGTTGAACTCTGTACTCTTGGTCAAGTCATCTAGCACCTCAGGAGCAAGCTTGCTGTTATGTTTCCCCATCTTTCTACGCCTCTCTGTGGACAAAGGCAGGTAAAGACTTATAAAGATATCCATCCAGGCTAGACATTATAATTGTAAAATATCGACAGGTTATTGTAGTGTGTTGGTGACCCACAGGCTATATGGCAGCACTCATTGGTCACCCGAATGCCACACCAATATGTGCTTGTAGGCACTTCATTTCAAAACCATTGGCATTAATCAAAACCTTAGCTGTTAGTCTTCTGGAAAGGGTTTCCTTTAGATGTTTGATAATCGATGCAGCATTGGCTTTCATTCAGACACAAAGCATCCCTGAGCTCAATGGAATTTATTACATTACTTTAAGGTCCAGTGTGTAATTTTTGGGAGGGCCTATTGACAGTAATGCAATATAACACACACAACAATTTCTTCAGAGGTGTATAAAGACCTTCCATAATGAAGCGTTATTTTTATTTTATTATCTTAGAATGAGCCATTTCTTTCTACATACATTCTATCTACCTTACATGGAATTCAGCATGTTGTTTCTACAGTAGCCCTAAACAGACAAACTGCTCTAGAGAGCACATTTCGTAAATACATTAGCTCTTTCGGCAAAGAAGAGAAAACGTGACATCTTTGTCCTGTGTCAGCCACCATAGTGCTTTGAAGGGGAGGGGAGGAGTAAGCTGTTGGTTGCAATTTGTAACCTCACCACTAGAATTTTAAAGTTTTACTTAATTAATATTGCATATAGGAATTTATTATCTGTTATATTTGACCTGTGCTTCTCTCTCCTTTATCCTAAATGTGTGCTCTCACTGAGCGTGTGTGTGTGTGTGTGCGTACTTGTCTGTGTACGTACGTGTGTGTGTGTGTGTGTGTGTGTGTTGTGTGTGTGTGTGCGTGCGTGCGCATCCGTGTGTGTGTGTGTCTCTGTGTCTGTGTGTGTTGGTGCGTGTGCGTGTTGTGTGTGTGGAGTGTTTTGTGTGTGGGTGTGTCTGTCTTCTGTGTTTTCAACCTTTTCTTGTTTTTGCAGGTACAACTTTGATTGTTTTGCTTGTAGTCAATGTGTCTCATGTACAGCTGCTTTGTAACAATGAAAATTGTAAAAGCGCTATATAAATAAAGTTGAGTTGAGTTGAGAGTAGATGCTGCTAAATTTCCTACACTGGACCTTAAATGTAGGCCATTTTTTAAGAGTATCGTTACGACATTCTATGTTTATTTGCCTGTGGGAGAAGTTTGTTTGTGTCTCTGTCCAGGAAGAAACCTGATTGGCTCCTGATGACTGATCATTCCTTTGCCCTGATTGGTTCATGACGACACCTGTTGCCTATAAGAATCCAGTCTTCACTTCTCTCGGGAGCGCATTTGTGCTCACTCGCTGTGTGTGTTGTTCTGGCTTGTTTGACTTCTGATATTGAGAGAACGTAACTGTGATACTAGCTGCAAAAATGAATGTAGATCAAATAGTACCAAATAGAAAGTGTGTAGAGAACAGACGTATTTGATGTGATGTGTCCATTTCTGTCTACTAGCTTTCAGTGTCATGAGGTTTTACACATGACACTGTGGCCTTAACCATGACAGAACCAGAGATATATTAAACCAAATTAGAATTGGCCGGGGGTTTTAAAAATGGATATATTTTTAGGTGCTCAAATGACAAATGAGACAGTGTGTTAATGACTCATTATCTCCGCTCCGCGGATTAATAAAGTTCATGAAATATTTAGCAGGTCTAAATAGTTGACGAGGGGCATATGATGATGGAATACAGCAGCAGCAAGTCTGTGGAGGAATTCATCTGAGACCCGGTCGCCCACGGCACTATTTTTCTCCCCCTGACGTAAGGTCATTTTAGTGGGATCTTAATGACTAGTAAGAGGTGAGCATTCATCTCACCTCTCTATTTCTCTCTCTGTAACGCTGACCTTTTTTGGAATTCTGTGGTCTGCTAATCTGGGCATCTTTCAGATTAGTTAACTTTAGACAGGGAGGTTTAATTAAAGGTCTAAATGGTTAATGAACTGTAAGGCTGACAACATTGGCCTCAAGGTTCTGCACAGCAGATTCTTTGAAACTGTTAGAGAAGACAATCCACTATTGTTTTCAATTAGAAAGGCTTGAATCACACACACGTACAAGTACAAGTGCCCACAGGCTGACCTTTGTTAACTCATTTGTAAAGAGTGACTGTGCGCAAGAAGAAATGCAATCTGTAAATCATTACTCCAGAGCTCTTTATGAAAGTGCAAAGGAAATGAAAAGGAAAGCAACATTGGTGAGGAGACTTATGAAGGTTAATCTACACTTATATTGTTTTGAAACCTGTGAGGAAGTCGGGTGGTTTCCTTGGAGAAAGTCAAAAACACTGGGTATTTTGCCACAAATGTCATAAAATCATGAAAGCAAGGATTCGTATCTAATTTTTATTGGAACAGAGGAACTCCATACCTCATTGGCTTTGGCATGCTGGTTTTGTACCTCTCTATAGATGGTTTCTTCGGACACACTCGCTGGCCCGAAGTTATATTCATATTAATTTCATGTACATACTTTATTTCATATTAATTGTATTAAATTAAAACTGCTCAACAGTTATTGATTCTTTACTGAGGTCTACCAGAAGTTATGTTTGGGCCACATAATTTATGTTTATGTTGTTTTCGCTGAAACTGTCTGTTCTCAACAGGCGCGCAGATGGCACTAGGGACGGGGGGACATGACCCCCTCAGATTCATAGTGACCCAATCCGTCCCCCTCACTGTCTCTACGAAAGGTGAAAAACATCTGTAAAACGTCTTGGTTACGGATGTAACCTCAGTTCCCTGATGGAGGGAACGAGACGTTGTGTCGAACCGACAGATGGGGTACTTCCTTGAGAAACTATCGCTTCCGACTATTTTAGAAAAGGCCAATTAAATTGGCGAATGAAATTTGCATGCCGGACTCCGCCCCTGGGTATAAAAGGGAGACAGACGGCGTGCTGCATTCATTAACCTTTGTCCTGAGGAGCCTGAGACCTCTCTCGACTGCTGCAGCGGGCAGCACGAATTATGGCATAAGGGACAAGAAGGTTATGTTTAGTGAAAATTATGTTTTCATGTTTTAAAAAAGTTGTCATGTTTTGCATGTATTTTTGTATCTTTCTTCATATGTAGACCTTTAAAAGGCAGACACGTTCTGCTAGAATCTTAGTAGTGTCCCTGGATTTCCAAACATCATATGTTTTCTCTTTATAAAACAACTTTGTAAATAGGATTTTTGAGTGTGAGACTCGGACTCTAGTGAACATCTCTGGAATATAATCTCTCTTGAGTTTACAGTGAGTCAGTTCCTGCTTCATTTGCCATGAGAGAGAACCTTACAGCTTATCAACAAATGCTTGGTTTGTGGCTCCTATAGGATTATGACGACTGCTAGGGGATTAGCCTAGCACTAATGAAGAAAGAAATGTACCAGATATTGTGAGGATGTTTCTGACACTTTCGCAATTTCCCTTTCCTTGAGCAGAAGTGACGTTGTCAGTGAGGATTTGCAGATGAATTCATCATGTTTTAGTTGCTTGAATCGCATGCAACTGCCCTGGAGACTGATGGGTAGATATTATTGAAGCTCAGACAAACAGAGCTATCCAGTTACCATTAGGTTTCCAAAGAGGTCAATTCTCCAGCTGCTTTTTTACAGTTTCTTTTGATCTTTTATTACTAAAAGTATCAAACAATATGCTCTCTTCAAACAATAACCTGCCTCAGATAAAAGCTTGTAAAAACCATCATGCAAAACTATGAAAATTATTATTTAAATGGTTTCGCATTTTATGTCCCTGACGTGATGTATTACATACTGAAACTAAATATTCAACAAGAAAAAACAAAATTAAGTCAAACTTGATTTTATCCAAATAAATCTGTACCATAAAAAGTGGTCTTCCCTTTCTGTCGGTCTCTCGACGTTGTGTCGAACCGACAGATTGGGGTTCGTCTTGAGATCCTATCATCTGCTGAGTATTTTGAAAAGGCCAATGAAAATTGGCGAATGAAATTTGCATGCCGGACTCCTCCCCGGATGTCCGGGTATAAGAGGGAAGCCGGCGTGCTCATTCATTCACCGTTTGTTCTTCAGAGCCTGTGCATCTGATGAGCGACACAGCAATCTTCATTGATCAATATTCTGCTGGAATCTACGACGTGGTGCAGCGGACGGTCCTTTCCTGCAGTGACTCTCCCCTGGGCGTCTCGGCAGTTCCGGAGGTGTTCAAGCAAATTTCCTTTTCTAAAAGAGCAAATTTCTCCAGCGTGGCTCGTCCCGCTGTTCTCATGGGTGCAACACACTCATCGAGGAGGGGGACGGACACGATGCCTGCTTCCAGTACGCTGGGGCAGACGTTGTGGATGTGTCCTGCCTGCACTGCGGGCAGTGACGATTCAGATGTTGCGTCACGGGTGGCTGTGTTCCCACGGGAATCAGCCACCACCTCGTTTGCTCCCGCCCTGCCGTCCGCTATGGCTAGCAGCGAGGGTGATATTAGGATTACAGACCGTTCGCACCTCGTCTCGCTCGTCTGATCGTCCCCCAGGAGACGGTCCCACCGTCTTACTCCTCATGCGTGAAGATGAAGTCTTGCAGCATCGGGGGTGACCTACTGCCATCCGACTCCGACGATTCCTTGGGCTCGCTCCCTTGGGGGGTCGAGCCCAGGAAGAAGCGGGCGTCGAAATGTCAGCCATGCTTTCCCCGGCCGCTGTGAGTGTTGGGTTGCAGTTCACGCACTGCCACTCCCAGCGGCTCCACGGCTCAAAGCCGTGCCCGCCCCCAGTGCCGTGTTTACCGGAAGTGCATGAGGAACTTAGTAAGACCTGGACACGCCCCCTTTCCGGCACGTTTCACGTCAAACAAAGTTCTGTCACCCTCTCTTCCCTTGAGGTTGAGACAGCTAGAGGATACGTCGATGTCCCCAAGGTGGAGTGTGCCGCCGCGGTGCACCAGTGCCCGTAGGCGGCGGCTACCTGGGGGGGCCCCACCTAGACTCCCGTCCAAAGCATGTGCGGGCCAAGCTGTTCCCTCTCTCCACGCTATGGCCATCCTGCAGGCTAAGGCGTTCAGAGAGCTCCACGAGGGTAAGACCGACCCAGCGTATGCAGGAAGTCCGCGCCGTCACTGACCTCGCTCTACGGGCGACCAACGTGACCGCACGGGCCCTGGGTCGGGCGATGTCCACACATGTGGTCCAGGAGAGACACCTCTGGCCAAAACCTGCACAGATGGGTTGCGAGAAAGTCCGCTTTCTCGACGCACCCATCTCGCAAGGGGGGGGCTGTTTGGTGATACTGCCGAGCCACAGTTCTCGACAGTAAAAGGAGCAGACAGAGGATATCAAGCATATCCTCCCCCGCCGTGACACGGCCGCCCCCTTGCCATCGAGATCCCGTGCACCCTCTGCTTCCCAGCAGCCCTGGTCCTCTTTGACACTCTGGTTCCGGTGCCCCCACTCGGCGGCCCCCCGGGAGACATCGAAGAGGAGACCACCACCCCATGCTCCCGTACTACGGGCGAGGTCGCCTCCCTTCTGGCGAAGGGTGCGATCGAGTCCGTCCCCCTAGCCGAGATGTCCAAGGGGTTTTACAGCCCCTACTTCATCGTCCCCAAAAAAGGCAGGGGGGTGCGCCCAATCCTAGATCTGCGTACCCTGAACAGACACCTGCACAAGCTGCCGTTCAGGATACTCACGCAGAAGCGCATCCTGGTTCATGGCAATCGACCTAAAGGACGCTTACTTTCATGTCTCGATTCTCCCTCGTCATCGCCCGTTCCTATGGTTCGCTTTCGAGGGTCAGGCATATCAGTACAGAGTCCTCCCCTTTGGTCTGTCTATGTCTCCACGAGTCTTTACGAAGATCGTGGAAGCCGCCCTCTCTCCCCTCAGGGAGAAGGGTGTGCGGGTACTCAACTATCTCGACGACTGGCTTATCATGGCACACTCGCGAGATCTGTTGTGTGCACACAGGGACCGGGTGCTTTGGCACCTGGATCGATTGGGGCTACAGGTCAACTGAGAGAAGAGCAAGCTCTCCCCTGTGCAGAGCATCCTCTATCTTGGTATGGAACTCAACTCTGTCACCATGACAGCGCGACTGTCCACAGCACGCGCCCAGTCAGTGTTGAACTGCCTGGATCATTTCAAGCAGTCAGCGGTTCCCCTGAAACTATTTCAGAGGCTCATGGGACACATGGCATCCTTGGCGGCGGTGATACCCCTCGGGTTGATGCACATGAGACCGCTCCAACACTGGCTTCAGAGTCGAGTTCCCTGGAGAGCGTGGCACACCGGCAGCAGGCGGATGGTGATTACGCCTCTCTGCCGACGCACCCTAACCCCTTGGTCTTCCATGACCTTCCTCCGGGCAGGGGTTCCCCTAGGGCAGGTTACAAGGCATGTCGGGGTGATGACGGACGCCTCCCTGCAGGGTTGGGGTGCAGTGTGCAACGGGCATGCAGTGTCGGGGCTTTGGACGGGCCCCCGCCTGCGCTGGCATATCAATTGCCTAGAGTTGTGGACCATGCTACTCGCACTGAAGTGGCTGCAACCTCTCGTGCACGGCAAGCACGTGCTGGTCCGGTCGGACTGCAGTAGCGTATATCAATCGTCAGGGTGGCGTTCGCTCACTGCAGTTATCACGACTTGCCCGACGCCTCCTCCGGTGGAGTCAGCAGGTGACCTGCTCCCTGCGTGCCACGTATATCCCAGGCGACCTGAACCAGACAGCCGATGCGCTCTCTCGTCAGTCGACGCCTCGCGGAGAGTGGCGACTCCACCCCCGCGCAGTCCAGCTCATTTGGGTGCAGTTCGGGCAGGCCCAGGTAGCCCTGATCGCCTCCCTCAAAACCACACATTGCCCGCTTTGTTACTCTCTGACCGAGGGACCCCTCGGCACGGATGCCCTAGCACACAGCTGACCACGGGACAAGCGGAAGTACGCCTTCCCCCCAGTGAGCCTCATTGCACAGACCCTGTGCAAGGTCAGGGAAGAGGAGCAGCAAGTGTTACTCGTTGCGCCACACTGGCCCAACCGGACTTGGTTCTCGGAGCTAATGCTCTTGACGACAGCTCCCCCCTGGCCGATTCCCCTGACGAAGGACCTGCTTTCCCAGGGGAAGGGCACGTTATGGCATCCCAGGCCAGACCTCTGGAACCTCCATGTCTGCCCTCTGGACGGGACGAGGAGATCCTGAGTGGTCTGCCCCCAGCGGTGGTAGCTACCATCTCTCAGGCTAGGGCACCTGCCACTAGGCGACTGTACGCCTACAAGTGGCGCCTCTTCTCGACCTGGTGTGCTTCTCGAGGAGAAGACCCACGGAGTTGTGCGATCGGGTCCGTGCTGTCCTTCCTACAAGAGAGACTCGAGACTAACCTCTCCCCCTACACACTGGAAGTGTATGTAGCCGCCATTGCCGCTCATCACAACTCAGTTGCTGGGAAGTCTCTAGGGCAGCACGACCTGGTCATTAGGTTCCTAGGGGCGCTAGGAGGCGGAATCCGCCTCGTCCGCGCTCCATACCCTCTTGGGACCTGGATATAGCCCTGACAGGTCTCACCAGGCCCACCTTCGAGCCCCTAGGGGATGCCGCTCTTCCTCATCTCAGGATGAAGACGGTTCTCCTTATGGCGCTCGCCTTCATCAAGAGGGTAGGGGACCTACAGGCATTCTCCGTGTCCCCTGACTGCCTAGAGTTTGGACCCAGGGATTGTCACGTTATCCTGAGACCTCGGCCCGGCTACGTGCCCAAGGTTCCCACCGCTCCTTTTCGGGACCAGGTGGTGAACTTACAGGTGCTCCCCACTGGGGAGGAAGACCCAACCCTGTCCGAGTTGTGTCCAGTACGCGCGCTGCGCCTTTACTTAGACCGCACGCAGAGCCACAGAGCTCTGAGCAGCTCTTTGTCTGTTTTGGAGATCAGCAGGGAGGGCTGTCTCAAACAGAGATTGGCGAGGCACCTCTCTGGCAGACATCTGCAGAGCTGCGGGTTGGGCTACACCCATCACCTTCGCGAGGTCCTACAGCCTCCGCGTAAAACCGGTATCGGCTCGAGTTTTGCAGTCAGGCAAGACTGGCGGCCGGTAGGGTGTAAACCTATGACAGTACCTTCCCCCTTTCTCTTAGGGGGTCAGCGTACTACTAGCCTCCCTTCTTCTCCTACTGGGTGAAGAACAGGCACTCCATCCATCACTAGCAAGCACCTCCTGCAGGCGGGCTGGGCAGAGCAGCCCTGGGCAGAGAAGCCCTGCCCCTTAGGCCGGGTATCCCCGGAGTTATTCGCAACATAGCTCTAACCGGACCTAGTGCTACCAGACGTTGCAACCCCCCAGTAGGGCGGTTCCGTCTGATGTATCCTCATGCTGGTTCCCACCTTGGTAACCCATTATCTCCACCTCGCGGTTTACTCTTCAGCCGCACTTTCTTCCCATGAGTTCTCCCCCATCGGTGAGACCATGTTGGTATCTCCACTAGACTCCACCCTGCGGTAGGAAGTGGTCTCTGTAGCGCATCCCCCACTTGAGGAAGTAGCGCTTACCCAGTGGCCTTACGGTTCCGGGCGGCTTCTTGCTGTTAGAGAAACAAGGCCGCCGCCTGTGAGGCCGAAGGTAGGGGCCTTCCCACCTTTCAAGAAAGCTCTGGGACCCCCTACCTACCCACTGGTAGGTTACAATTTCGTGGTAGCGCTCACGGCTGACACGCCCAGGCCAGTCACCGTCGCTTCGTTGAGATTGTGACAGGGCACAGTGTTATGGTGTTTTCCATTGGAACCCCATCTGTCGGTTCGACACAACGTCAAGAGACCGACAGAAAGGGAACGTCTCGGTTACGTTTGTAACCTCGGTTCCCTGATGGAGGGAACGAGACGTTGTGTCCTCCTTGCCACAACACATGCTGTCCTCTGCAGCAGTCGTGAGAGGTCTCAGGCTCCTCAGAACAAAGGTGAATGAATGAAGCACGCCGTCTCCCTTTTATACCCGGATTTCCGGGGGCAAAAAAAGAAAAAAAAATTAAATTAACAAATTTCATTGGCCTTTTCTAAGTAGTCGGAAGCGATTGGTTCTCAGGGACGAACCCCATCTGTCGGTTCGACACAACGTCTCGTTCCCTCCATCAGGGAAGCGAGGTTACAAACGTAACTAAGACGATTTCATGGGGACTTTAAATTTTGTTTCAAGTCATACACATTTAGACGGCCGTTTTAGACCCTTGTGTTTGACACTGTTTTTATCATCCTACCATGAGATTGCATTAAGATAGTGTGACACGTTAAAAATAGCCCAATTTCATTACGCTCTGTCTAGCTGAGCTGTTTTTGAAAGCATACATGCATTTTATGTAAACAACCTCTAAGAAACACATCCAATGGGACTCATGTGAACCTAATTAAATGGGGCTACCTTATCACTGATTTGTCCACTGTGCATATTTATTAAATGACTTGTTTACAAAAGCAACTACTACAGTACACATTTTCTTCTTTAAAAACTATAAAATCACCCAGCCGAAAGCTGAAACGCCATACATGCTAATACTAATGCATTACGATCCTTCAGTGATTTTCACAGACATCGGTTACCTACCAGACAGCGGTTACCTACCAGACAGCAATAAACATGAGCGAACGTCTTTTGTAGTCTTGCTTCATGGCCTCTTGCCATCACTTTCACTCTTTCATCAGTTCTCTATTGTCACTCAGATAGATCGATGGACAGAGATTGCCTTTGTTGTCACCACTGATGGTGGCTTGTGGTCTTTGATATTCCGGCCACGTCAGTCTGTGAGTGTTTCTCTTAAGAGCCACCAAATGAGATGAGAACCCCAGGAGTTGTGATGTGCCGGACTTAATTCCACCACACTGCACACGCACAGACACGCTCACACCTATGCGGCGGTCTAGCGCTTAAATGGATACCAGGTGGGAAAATGTTTTTTTTTGCAAGTCTTGGACATTGTGCAGGCAACTGTCAGATATTGAATGGGAAAAGGAGAGATGACTCAATTTGAGTGTCTCACTGACTTTATTCACCTCAGTGACCTGGTGCATGCTCTTTGAAGATCGAAATGGCCAGAAGGATAAGAGATTCTGAAAGAAACACAGCATAGTCTGTCAGATCAGAATCGAAATGACAGCTCTCCTGAGAAGACAACACTGCTGTTTAATAGTTTTATATGCGGGTGCTTCAGTCCGGGATGCTTTTGTGCTGGACCCCAGCGTAGAATACAGCTGGTTCACCAGCATGTGTTATGTTTTGCATGGAATACTGCTTGAACAGCATATGTTGTGTTTCGAATGCTGGTGTGCTGTTTGACCAGCAAGTAATGCTGTGTGCTTTCTGACCTAAACAGCGCTGCTGTCCTTTGCCAGAAATTATTATAATTAGTCACCCTTTATGTTTATCACTGGGTTTTGCAAATATTTAACCAATAATGGCCGTCTGTGTCAACTTTGACAACACAGTATTTACTTTAACGTACAGGGTTTTTTCCATTTCCTGAAAAACAGTGAATTTGGACATCTGAGGTTTCGGAGGGACAGCAACTATATGTTGTTTATGCATGCTGGTGTCCCACTGGTGTCAACCCTTTCCCCACATCAACAAATTTTTCCAGCTTTTCGATGCTGTTGATGGCTGACAAGATCTTGTAAAAATTCTAGCGGGAAAAGAGTTAACAAGCTTAACCACTAAGTCTACCTTGGTCAACCAGCTTTACACAATGTTGTTTGGCCAACCTTGTCAGCTAAAGATTCCAAGTGAAAAGAATGTAATAGTTTACCAAGTAAATGCACCAAACCAACATAACCCAACACAAACCAGTCTAGAATGCAAATTCCAGCTAGTCTATGCTGATTTTCCAGCAAGATAATTACACTAACGGCTACTAACCTCCCTGTCTGTCGGCCTCCGTGGTCTCTGTATGAGGTGCTTATCTGAGTGCTCAGGGTTTTCACCTGTTTCACACACATCATCTTCCATCACTGCCTTTGACAGCTCATTGAAACAGAGGCCATGAACCTAATAGAGACGGAAAATGTGTTTTATCTGTATAGTCAGACATGATACATCAAATGCGATGTAGTAGATGCCATTGAAACAAATGGAGTTGTAAGAGAAAGTTCAGGAGGAGCAGGTTCATCTTGTCAATCACAACACAAGGATAAAGGGCTGCTTACCTATCTTCTGTAACAATTCTTTCAGCATGGTTTTACAAAACCTTTTCTTTATTATTGTTAATGTTAAGTACCACTGTTTCTATTTCCAACACAATCTCATGGCAGTTTGTAACTATTTTACAAGGTTGCTAATTCATATGATCTCGTATGATCACATTTGTACATTTTAGTGCAATTTGCTTTCCTGCCAGTGATGTTAGGTTTAGGGGTGGGGTTAGTGAAGCGGCTTTAGGGCCTCTACATCATCATCTCTGTTTGAAACACAAAATTGCAGGTTACTTTACATACCTATATTTACGTGGGTTGAAATCTAATGATGTCAAATTGACAATTCTCTTGAAATTGTAGCCGACAGATTAAAGGGGTCATATGACAGGGCTAAAACTAATATTATCATTTGTTTTAGATGTAATGTAATGTGTATACACAATTTAAGGTTCAAAAACGCTGTATTTTCCACATACCGTGCATGTTTGTATCTCCTCTTTGCCCCGCCTCTCTGAAACGCGCTGATTTTTGACAAAGCTCATGGCTCTGAAAAGCAAGGTGTGCTATGATTGGCCAGTTAACCAGTGCGTAGTGATTGGTCGAATACTGCAAGCGTTTCACGGAAATGTAACTTACCATATTCTCTTACCATATTCGGAACATCATGTTCCCACGCAATTGTACTGACAAGTGATAAAATGTCATCGGTACTTCCTTATATCAACTCGAGCCCAAATCTGATACGGAAAATGAAGATGATCAAGCCGCTACATCAACTTTGCCAGCGCAACTTGAGCAGGATGTAAAGGATTGGAAAGGTTTTATTTAAAAAAATGATGTTAAATAGTTAAAAACTACAGCTAACTGTTTTACCTTTTATATACAACGTTATAAAGACTATAAACAAACAACCATATACATCATACAGAGTTTGTGTGAGATAGAAACAAGCTCGCATTACAGCAGGGAATGGTATAAATAACGCGAGTGCTTTGGCCCTTCTTGATCAACCAGTGTTACGTCACGTCTCGTCACGACTCAACAAAGACAATAAACCCAAAATAAATGCTAAATATAAAAAGACATTATAAACGCGACATTTGTTGCCTCTAGTGGGAACATTATTACTGATTATTAGGACTTATGTTGTCTTTTTTCACGTTGCGCGCGCGTGTCTGCATTTGCAGATCACAAACACACGACAAACTCAACTCGCTTTAGTCCGTAACAAAGTCTTTTACAATAAAAATATACTTACATGCCGCGAATCTGAAGCACCAGCGAAGTTATAATGGTTGGAATTGCCCCACTTTTTAACCAAAGCTTTCGTGCACTGCTGGCCTTGATCTCTTCCAGGTTCATGAAGCAATCCTCTTTGAAATGCGCTGCACAAACTTGAACATTCGGATTGTACTTTTCTGGAACAGTGTTGTAAGTAAAATATAACCATTCATTTTTAGTTGTCTCATCTTTTGGCATGGCAAACAAAGAGTGTTTCTTTTTGCAACGAAACACACAGCGTCTCCGAGACATGGCTGCGGCGGTGACAATACAATGAGATTAACAAGCCCACCTCACTTGCGTTTAGATTTGGGCGGTCTTAAGTCTAATCACGTTATGAAGTGACGTACATTCGTCGGGGTGTGGTTACACGAGGCGTTTCAGGCAGGTCTGGGTGAGCATTCACTTTTAGATAGAATGCATCTTTTGTTCCGACACTTTAATTTTAGCAATTTTACGTGTCTATTACATGCATGGGCAACTTATAACACACCAAAGACACAGAAAAACGTCTTGGTTATGGATGTAACCTCAGTTCCCTGATGAAGGGAACGAGACGTTGTGTCGAGCCGACAGATGGGGTTCGTCCTTGAGAACTAATCGCTTCCGACTTCTCAGAAAAGGCCAATGAAATTGGCGAATGAAATTTGCATGCCGGACTCCGCCCCCGGAAATCCGGGTATGAAAGGGAGACGGCGTGCCTCATTCATTCACCTTAGTTCTGAGGAGCCTGAGACCTCTCACAACTGCTGCAGTGGGCAGCACGTGTTGTGGCAAGAAAGACACAACGTCTCGTTCCCTCCATCAGGGAACTGAGGTTACATCCGTAACAAAGACGTTCCCTTTCTGTCGGTCTCTCGACGTTGTGTCGAGCCGACAGATGGGGTTCCTATGGAAAACGCCACAACACCGTGCCCTGTCACAATCTCTAGCGAAGTGACGGTGACTGGCCTGGGCGTGTCAGCCGTGAGCGCTGCCGCGAAATTGTAACCTACCAGTGGGTAGGTAGGGGGTCCCAGAGCTTTTCTTGAAAGGTGGGAAGGCCCCTGCCTTCGGCCCTCACAGGCAGCGGCCTTGTTTCTCTAACAGTGAGAAGCCGCCCGGTACCGTAAGGCCACTGGGTAAGCGCTACTTCCTCAAATGGGGGATGCGCTACAGAGACCACTTCCTACCGCAGGGAGGACCAACATGGTCTCACCGTTTAGGGGAATGTGCGGACTGAAGGAGTTAACCGCAAAGTGGAGGTCCACCTAGGGAAGGTCATGGGTTACCAAGGTGGGAACCAATCATGAGGATACATCAGACGGAACCGCCCTGCTGGGGGGTTACAACGTCCGGTAGCACTGGGTCCGGTTAGAGCTATGTTGTGGATAAACCAGGTGGTACCCGGCCCAAGGGGCAGGGCTGCTCTGCCCAGCCCGCCCGCAGGAGGTGCTTGCTTAGTGATGGATGGAGTGCCTGTTCTTCACCCAGTGGGGAAAGAAGGGAGGCTGAATTTGTACGCTGACCCACTTAGAGAAAAAAGTGGGGAAGGTACTGCCATAGCCGTACACCCTACCGGTTGCCGGTCCTACATGTTGCCATGCAGGACACGGGCTGATACCGGTTCTACGCGAAGGTGTTGGGTGTAGCCCAACCCGCAGCTCTGCATATGTCTGTTAGAGAGGCGCCGTGTGCCAGTGCCCAGGAGGAGGCTATACCCCGGGTGGAGTGAGCTCTCACTGCTAGTGGGCACGGGCTGTCTTGGGATTGGTAGACCGTCGTGACAGCGTCCACAATCCAGTGCGCCAACCTCTGTTTGGACCTCTCCAGGTGGCCACCGTCTACGGGCACAGGTGCACCACGACTGCACGTTCCACGTGGGGTACAACGATGTAGCCTCTAGCTGCCCCACCATCGAGGGAAGAAAGGGCGACGGAACTGGTCTGATGTGTACGAGCTGAAAAAGGGGCATTCCACGTCTTCGTCAGTTCCTCATGCAGCTCCGGGAAGAACGGAACCGGGGCTGGGCGCGGCTTGGAGTTGCGCTCAGAGCCCAGGAACCATGTGTCCAGCCGTGAGCGCTGGGGAAGAGGCGGTGGAGAGCACTCCAACCCAATGCTCACGGCGGCCAGGGAAAGCATGGCCGACATCTCGAAATCCGCTTCTTCCTGAGCTCGAGGGAGGGGAGCTGCAAGGAATCGTCAGGATCGGATGCTAGCAGATCGCCCTCCAATGCTGCAATTGACATCTCACCGTCTTCACACACCGTTTCCGATTGCGTGAATGAGGATGCAGACGGTGTGGTACCATCTACTAGGGAACGGTTAGGCGAGCGAGACGGAGTGTGAGCGGTCCGTGAGCGCTTGGCTGATGGATTTACGCTCGCCGTAGCCCCCATATCACCCTCGCCGCTCGCCTTGGCAGACGGTATGGCCTTAGTCATTCTCGTTATGGCCCGGGAAGCATGCGAGGTGGTGGCTGGTTCTCGAGAGAAGACAGCCACCCGTAGCTGCAATGTATGAATGACCATCTGCCCACAGTGTGGACAAGATAGGTCAACGAAGGCTGCCTCAGTGTGCTGGAGACCCAAACACTTGAGGCAGACATCGTGTCCGTCCCCCTCCTCGATGAGGGTATTGCACCCACGAGAACAGCGGGACATGCCACGCTGGAGAAATTAGCTTGTTTAGAAATCTCGAACACCTCGGGAACCGGCGAGACGCCCAGGGGAAGTCGCCGCAGGAAGGGACAGTCCGCTGCACCACATCGTAGAACCGGCAGTCTGTAGTTGCTAACTTGATAGTAGCGAAGTCTGTAATTCATGAGCGAAGGCTCCGAAGAACAAAAGGTGAATGAATGAGGCATGCCGTCTCCCTTTTATACCTGGATATCCGGGGGCGGAGTCCGGCATGCAAATTTCATTCGCCAATTTCATTGGCCTTTTCTAAGAAGTCGGAAGCGATTGGTTCTCAAGGACGAACCCCATCTGTCGGCTCGACACAACGTCGAGAGACCGACAGAAAGGGAACACGTATTTCCGCCATATGACCCCTTTAACTTATAAATCATTATTATAAATTTACAGTTGTGAATCGGGGCAAAATGAGACAGTTTTGAACACTGGATTTTGTGTGAACTGAAAGTCATTTTTGTTTATTTTTAACGAAAAAATGTTACACATTGCCGCTTTAATCTGTCTCCAGAATTACTAGAACAATCTTGAGCATATTTTAACATTTACAAAGTGCATAATGGTATGCTGTTCTTCTTCTGGAACAGAGATGATCTACTTTTGCTCATTTTAATTCTGACACATATTAATAATTTCAATATATTGTCAGCAATGACATAAAATATATACTGTATGTTGAGCAAGTAATGTGAGTAAAAAAACTAAAACTAACATTTCTATAGCCTGACAGGATCTACAGTGTGTGATTTAAAAACAGGCTTTAATGTACACACACATTGGCACCAACACGCAATCACACATAATTGAGCGACACTGAACTGAATGGAGAGGCTGCTTTAAGTACCCTTTAAGTACGCTAGCCTTTTCACAACCGGCTCTTTTATGGTGGACAAAAGTAGCATGTCACAAGTGTGCTTTAGCCAAACCCTGGGATGATACCACTGGTGAATAATTGGTTGTCCTGGTAACAGGCTAGGAAGCTTTCACAATCTCTGTGTCACAAAATTCAGCAAATAACAGCTGGCTAGAAGCAATGCCACAGATGGAGCCATTCTTTGGTTTCCTTTTTTTATTTCTTTCAGTACTATTGTTTTTTTTTGTGCTTTTTTGCAAAAACAGTACTCTGATTTGGTGTTGTAGTTTGCATGTTTGATTAAATGCTCTTTGGGACACAAGGTGCTCTTTGGAAAATCTTTGAATCATTCCGGGCCAACATGGATTATCAGGTTTTCCAAAATCTTGCCAGTGCCAACACATATGCATGATGTCATCAAAGGGCTTCATTTCAGAAACTAAGAAGCATTTTCAAGTGGTCTCAGACTTCTGGACCGCCTGATGATTCTGATCTAGCCAGCAGCAAACAGGAGCGGCATACACTTAACAAATAATTGTGTTCAATCACAATATTTAAGTTGTATAGATGAATACGTCACTCCCGAATATTTTTATACCACTTTCTCCTGACTGCAGTTCAATTACAGGTGAGTCATAAAATTATCCACCGACTCATGTGGTATAACAACCGATAGTGCGCATAAATAATGCAGCTGTTTGGAGATATGCGAGCAAAAGGTCAACCATGCTTATCTGGAGTCACAGGGGCACATCCAAAACTGTCAGTCACCATCATCGCCATCAGCCCGAGGAGCTTTTGTGGGCCAAAAATCCAACATAAAGGAGATTCTTAAATTACTGTATACATGAACGGATCAGGGGGAAACATTATAGTTTCTTAATTTTTCTCACCACTGGCAATCTCTCTCTCTCTCTCTCTCTCTCTCTCTCTCTCTCTCTCCTTCTTCTCATCCTCTTCGTCTTCATCTCTTTCTCTTCTTATCTCTCTCCATTCTCTTTCTCTCTTCCTCGTCCTCTCTCGTTTCTTCTCTCTTCTTCTCCTTCTCTCTCTCTCTCTCTCTCTCTCTCTCTCTCTCTCTCTCTCTCTCTCTCTCTCTCTGAGCCAACAATGCACAACACTCACAAACACAGGGCATGGTGGCAGATGGTTCAGGGTGGTGGGTCCCATGTGGAGTACGGGGCAAAGACAAACAAATCACTTAGGATTGTAGTTATGCCTTTGATCTGAGATCTTAAAGGGATAGTTCATCAAAAGTTTCATCATTTACTCACCTTCATGTTGTTACAAACCCTTGTTACAAAATAAACTATTAAGGTCCATTCACAACTATATTAAATATAAATATAACTGTAACAATAACTATACACATGCTTGGTTGACATTTTAAATGTGCGAGTTCTCAATAACTTCAAATTATTCACACAATGATGATATATATAGATACATTATTATATAGATGAATACTTTTTAGTGTGATACTCTTACTGTGATACTCTTGCCTGTCTGTCAGAGAATTCCATTTCCTGAGCCATGAAAGGGCAACCTGTGAGCAATAAATGATTCTCTGGGTTGAAGAACTACTCTTGTTTACTAGCACTAAACGAGTCCCACTGCATCGTGCTAATTTAGACCCTTTGTTGTTTCTATAGAGATGTTTCCCCACTTCAGTGCTGAAGAAACATATTCCCCACTCTCAGGAGCCAATGCCAAAGAAGTTCACTGCACCTGCTCTCCGCATTTCAAAATATTGTTCATGCTAAGTAATGTTATTTGTAACTGCTAACGAATAACTGTTGCCACTGAGAACTGGAAATACAGAGAAGCATAATGTTATATTTTGAGGAACCTCTGGAGTTCCACTCCACATTTAATGGAGCTCCCTAATACTTCCTCAAAAAAAAGTTGTATTGTGTTTTATCAAAGAAGATTTTTTGCTTACAAATGTAAGCTTACGTTTACTCGCACTAAACCCTGTTTAAAACCCCAAAAAGACTGAGATTATACTACATGATTTGTATTAATACACAATGACCTATAGCCGACACAGTGTCCATGCACAAGAACATTTAAAAATCAAGCCTGCTGGACCAGTTAAAGGTCCAGCGTATGAAATTTAGCGGCATGTAGTGGTGAGGTTGCGAATTTCAACCAACAGCTCACTCCACCACTCCCCCTCCGTTTTGAAGCACTACGGTGGCTGACGCAGCGTTAAGAGGTCGTCACATTTTCGCTTCTTTGCTGAAGGAGATAACGTATTTACAAATCACACTCTGTAGAGCAGTTTGTCCGTTTAGGGCTACTGTAGAAACAACATGGAGAATTCCATGTAAGGGGACCAGCGGTGTATATACAAACCCGATTCCAAAAAAGTTGGGACACTGTACAAATTGTGAATAAAAACAGAATGCAATGATGTGGAAGTTTCAAATTTCAATATTTTATTCAGAATACAACATAGATGACATATCAAATGTTTAAACTGAGAGAATGTATCATTTTAAGGGAAAAATAAGTTGATTTTAAATTTCATGGCATCAACACATCTCAAAAAAGTTGGGACAAGGCCATGTTTACCACTGTGTGGCATCCCCTCTTCTTTTTATAACAGTCTGCAAACGTCTGGGGACTGAGGAGACAAGTTGCTCAAGTTTAGGAATAGGAATGTTGTCCCATTCTTGTCTAATACAGGCTTCTAGTTGCTCGACTGTCTTAGGTCTTCTTTGTCGCATCTTCCTCTTTATGATGCGCCAAATGTTTTCTATGGGTGAAAGATCTGGACTGCAGGCTGGCCATTTCAGTACCCGGATCCTTCTTCTACGCAGCCATGATGTTGTAATTGATGCAGTATGTGGTCTGGCATTGTCATATTGGAAAATGCAAGGTCTTCCCTGAAAGAGACGACGTCTGGATGGGAGCATATGTTGTTCTAGAACTTGGATATACCTTTCAGCATTGATGGTGCCTTTCCAGATGTGTAAGCTGCCCATGCCACACGCACTCATGCAACCCCACACCATCAGAGATGCAGGCTTCTGAACTGAGCGCTGATAACAACTTGGGTTGTCCTTGTCCTCTTTAGTCCGGATGACATGGCGTCCCAGTTTTCCAAAAAGAACTTCAAATTTTGATTCGTCTGACCACAGAACAGTTTTCCACTTTGCCACAGTCCATTTTAAATGAGCCTTGGCCCAGAGAAAACGCCTGCGCTTCTGGATCATGTTTAGATATGGCTTCTTTTTTGACCTATAGAGTTTTAGTCAGCAACGGCGAATGGCACGGTGGATTGTGTTCACCGACAATGTTTTCTGGAAGTATTCCTGAGCCCATGTTGTGATTTCCATTACAGTAGCATTCCTGTATGTGATGCAGTGCCGTCTAAGGGCCCGAAGATCACGGGCATCCAGTATGGTTTTCCGGCCTTGACCCTTACGCACAGAGATTGTTCCAGATTCTCTGAATCTTTGGATGATATTATGCACTGTAGATGATGATAACTTCAAACTCTTTGCAATTTTTCTCTGAGAAACTCCTTTCTGATATTGCTCCACTATTTTTCGCCGCAGCATTGGGGGAATTGGTGATCCTCTGCCCAACTTGACTTCTGAGAGACACTGCCACTCTGAGAGGCTCTTTTTATACCCAATCATGTTGCCAATTGACCTAATAAGTTGCAAATTGGTCCTCCAGCTGTTCCTTATATGTACATTTAACTTTTCCGGCCTCTTATTGCTACCTGTCCCAACTTTTTTGGAATGTGTAGCTCTCATGAAATCCAAAATGAGCCAATATTTGGCATGACATTTCAAAATGTCTGACTTTCAACATTTGATATGTTATCTATATTCTATTGTGAATAAAATATAAGTTTATGAGATTCGTAAATTATTGCATTCCTTTTTTATTCACAATTTGTACAGTGTCCCAACTTTTTTGGAATCGGGTTTGTAGATAGAAATAGCTCAATTTAGAGTAATAAAAACTAAACGCTTCATTATGAAAGGTCTTTATTCACCTCTGAACACATAGCTATGCATATTATATTGCATTTCTATAGATCCTCCAAAGAATTACATTGGACCTACAATAAGTAAAATACATTTATTATAAAATTAGTACGCTATCTGTGGTTTCTGCTTGTGGTAATACAGATGTTTCAAGAGTTTTCCATTTCTTCCGTATAGTAGAAAAAGCAACACTGTAACACTTTGTCATTTTAATATGCGTATGTCATCCATTTATGTTGAATATGAACCAAACAATTGTACTATTAAACTCCTGTTACATATGCTGGAATAATACAACTTTTGCTAAATCAGTGTTTAGTATTCACATCGACGACATGTCACAGGTCTTTCTGTGGTCGTTTTATTGTGCTGCGTTTGATTTAAGTGGGTTGGCAGGTCTTAGCCTATGTGAACTGTGCCCTCTCATGGATGATACTTGAGGGTAAAATAAATAGGACTATGAAATGTGGTGACCAGTCTGGACAGTCGATGTAGCTCACCACAATGTTTTTGAAAGAACTCTGTCATGCTAGTGAATATTTGATTCCTCAAAAAAGACAAAGAGAATGGATGGAACTTTGAATCTGGATTGTAAACAGACCAAAGATCTCTCATGTGGGGCAAATGTTATGTCTGTGCATACTTTTTGTTGACAGTTGTAAAATTGACAAAAATGACATTGTAAAATCAATTTGTGTTTCACATATCAATATGCTGGAAATAGACAAGCTTTCAGAACCCAAAGGATGTGCTGTACCAGATGTGACCCTGGACCACAAAACCAGTCATGAGCAGCAAGGGTATATTTGTAGCAATAGCCAACAAGAGCCAACAATGATTTTGGACCCATGATGATGAATTTTGACCCATACAATGTGTTGGGTAAAAATTCATCATCATGTGTCCAAAAATAATTAGGATATTAAGTAAAGATCATGTTCTATGAAGATATTTTGTAAATTTCCTATTTGTAAATATATTGAAACTTTTTTTGTGAGTGGAAGCAAAAACGCGAAGCACGCCTACAAACTTCACTCGCTGCTGCACACTCTTTGTGAATTACCCACTCAAGTTTGGTATCTATGTAAAGCTTTGAATTTCAGCTTTCAGGTTCATCTAGTCTCCACAAGGTCATTACAGCGGTAAGCCAGTAGAGAGCATTAAAACAAACCTGTTTCTTTTTAGCAACGGCATGCTATAGCACCTCTGATGGACAACTTTAAAGGCGATTTTCTCTATCTTTTGATTTTTTTGCCCCCTCGGATTCCATATTTTCAAATTGTTGCATCTAGGGCTGTCACGATTATTAAATAATCGTCTCATCGCGATTGTTTGACCTCATCATCGCAATTATCGCACATCTCTATAGAAGACACTAGGGGGAGATGTAGTGCATCTGCATATTGCATATTTTAGTGTATATTTTGTAACTAAAGCATGGTAATACTTGTAAAATGTACCACCACAACACAATCACTTAAAAAAAAACTAAAACACATACAAATTACCTGCAGTACAATTTAATATTATTTAAGCAAATCTCAGTGCGAAAACCAGTCTACCAAAATTTCATTAACACACAAGTAAAATTTTACTGTAGTCTTGCAAGTGAGAAAAAAACAGACTAGAAGCTTTCCTATGACTGATAGTATTTTAATGGTGGCTTCAATTCACACCTGATCAATTTACTTCATTTACAAGTATTTGGTGGTTGTATTATTGACAGGTAAAAGCCTAAACCTTAAATATATGATGACCCATTTTTTTCCGATGTATTTCCAAGAAAAAAACATAGTCTTGTATTCAGAACAATATGGTCATTTCAATCGCTGAATCAAAAATGAAAGAGAATTAAATGTCAAAGCTCAAAAACAGACAATTAATCGTCATAATCGCCAAAGCCCTAAAACAGACAATTAATCGCCATAATCGCAATGATTTATTAGACAATTAATCATCAATCAAATTTCATAATCGTGACAGCCCTAGTTGCATCTCGACCAAAACTTGTCCTATCATAACAAACCATAAAGCAATGGAAAGCTTATTTATTCAGCTTTCAGATTATGTAGGTCAATTTTGGTGGTGCATGGTCACATTTTATTTATGGATTAGATGCACAGTAACGAAAAGGCAGGCGAGGCAGCGGATCCACATGCAGTAAATATATATTTAATAAAAAGACAAAGTACAAAATAATAAAAGAGCAAAGAAACAAGGAACATAAATAACCCAAAGAACGCTTAGCAGACCACTGAGTAAAACACTGGGACCAATACCAAACATACAACGACTCACACTAGACAAAGGAAACACTGGGGTTTAAATACACTGAGAACTAAACAAGATGATTAGACACACCTGGGAGAAACCATTAACAAAAACCAATGAGCAAATAACTACAAAACAGGACAGGAAACAGGAAACAGGAACTCAAAAGAAACAAAAAGTCCTAACTAACAAGGAAAACACAGACCGAATCGTGACACACAGTAGGTGTCACAGTGTATGCCAACACCAAACTTAACATTAACCAGTCAGTCCTACATCTAAATATCAGCATTATCATGTTTGAAATCCATAACCTGCTTTATATAAACTGTAACATGTTGGGCGGACGCATTGAACAATTCGTTTCTAACACCCGGGGAAGCATCCGATGACTCCAGCTGCTAAATGTATCTGGCAGCATCCCTCTGTTATGACACTGTACTCTCATTCGCATTCAGAACAGAAAACACAGCAAAGAACAACAACAGCAAATAAAGAGATTAACACATGGACATTATGAAAAGATCAGATAGGAAAACAAAATCAATAGCCTGCACTACAGTAGCTTTATTTTTCTTTGTCAAAACGCCTGGAGGCCATTATATCGGTTTTGCCAAAAAGCTGACAACTGTCTGTGGCTTTTGGAGCTCAGCCATTTTAGATAATGCCATCTTTATCCATAAAAACCAAAGTGTGCAAGAGTAATCATTCAGCTGGACCTGCCAGTGTATAATACATAGGAGCAAAGCTGGGATAAAATCAATTGGGAATGGTTGGGCGTATATGTGTGTTCATACCTATGAACTTCCACACTCAGTCCCTGGAGCAGTCGGGTTATGACACTGTTTATGTTTATTTTCTGGTTCCTTATATGTGGTTTTGACTTTACTACATTTTTTAAATAACTGAGTCTTTGAAAGGGTTACACCTTTAAAGGGGCACAAGTACAGTAAATCCATCTTACGCTCCACTACAACAAGGCGACTTCTGAGACAAAACAAAGAGACAAAACTAAAAGCAGAGTTAATGATTAAAATCCCCCAACATTTCTCCAGCAATCTGATATCTGTGACTGATGCACACATAATCACTTTTGCATCTATCTTTTATTTGAGGTTAATGGCCGTGAAACAGCTTATTAAGGTTTCATAACAGCACACAGTTCGGTCCAAATGGCAGCACAAACACTTCCATGATGCCAACCGACCAAATTTCTCATCACAACTATTGGTCATTTATGTGAAACTTTAATGGTGATCAGTGAACAAACCACACAAATGTTTGTGGCACGCAATTACTGTTTATAAAAAATAAGATCAGCGTTACACAAAAACACATTTATAGAAAAGGCTGCAATGCATTATGGGCATCAGTGCTTGAAGTCTCATTGGGCACCACTGGTCCCTATGATGATGTCTAAAAATGGTACACAAACCTGTGATGCCCAAAAAAAAGCTGAATGCACCTGTGATGCCCAAACATGCTGTACACACTACTCCAAAAGCCCTTATGATGCCCGACATGTTCCACCCATCAATGACGATGCTGCTCTATAATGGCCAAAAATGCTGCACTCACCAAAAACGCTTTCAAATGCTATGATTATGTCCAAACGGTGAAAGTTAAAATGTTGCCCAAAATACTGTCTAGGAAGGTATCTTAAATAGGCTTTGAGACACAGCCATGATGTCCCGCTCATACAGCGCCGCAGACACAACACTGACTCACATCCACGATGCATCAACTTTTCTAGCACTGAGCTATTAACAGACCTTAATGCCTCGTCATAGTGCCAATAAATACAACAGACCCGGACATCTGTATATAAACCACAGATTAAAACATTTCAAACCTACTGAATTTAAAGAGCAAACCAGAATTAAACAATAAAATGTACCTTGGCTTGACATTTGTATTCCGCACTGTATAATATCACTAACGTCATTGCCGTTTATATTAATGCACGACACATCAACGTATAAATAGTCTAAAATAAAACAACATAACTATTTAACTTCCCTTTTTTAGTTAAATTTAGTAATGCATATTTAAAACATATTGCCTAATAAAGGCAGTTTATTTGTTTGTTCTAGTATGTCATTTAATTACTTAAATGTCACTGCAACGAAACATTCAATGTTTACGTTATATTCAACGAAGCTTGAAGTAGGAATGCGCACTTTAGATGTTGATATAACATGAAATGATAGGTAAATAACAATTTCCATACAGAAGAAGAAGTACTCACCCAGGTATCGTGAGAAAACTATCTGGTCTTTTATCTATCGCTCGAGTGACTTGCGGTTGGACGGGTAAACTGTACTTCAACAGAGAAACGCCACCTATTTGTTTCTTCGCTGTGATTAGGAGGATGAATGGAGCGCTTTCGTCTCCCTTGCCAACACGTTTGCATAAGGACCGCCTAATGCGCACTCTCATTGGCCAACGCTGGATATTAGAACAGCTGTCCAACATTATGCAGTTTTAATTGGACAGTGTGAAATGTCAGTCAAATCGAGCTCGTTGCCGCATACCTCATTAAGTGGCGCTTGTTGCACCTTGAACCGGCTATGGCTGCATGCCCACAGAGGAAATGTTAATGTTTATATTTACTCCAGCTGGTGTTTTAATAATTTGAAATGAGAAATTAGAACGACATTTATTTCTTCAATCGATATTGCAACACGTGGAGTTTAGAGATAAATACATGTTTCCCTAATATTAACTCGTAAATAGTTCATTATAGCATAATAAATTAACGTGATGTCACAAGAATGTTGTTTTGATCATAAAAAAACCTGATCTGTAAACAAACCTTTGTAATGGGACTTTTAAACACTGTAGTAAGACTGATGAGGTTACATATACGTATCCACGTGTGGTAGTCTATTTACTGTACCCAGGACATGGTTATTTACACTTTCACACTTGTTATGATCGAAAAAAAGTAATATTTCTTCCACTTCCTAAAATTCTAAAGCTTGATCTTAATTTCTTCTCTCACTGAATGCTTTTAAATGTATCCTCGTTCTTTCTCTGCATCACAGCTCCATTGGATCTCCTTAGCCCTTAAATTGCAAATAGCTGTAGCCTATTTGTTGGCTGCATTCACCTTCACGCATATTCTGAGTCAGATCATCAGTAGACACGTCATGCGTGTCGCTCACAATGTCCTATCACGACTCTCCCCCAGATAAGAGGAACTAGATATAAATTCAAGTGTGATATTGTGTCCTTCCGTCCACCTCACTGTTGCAAACACATTATTCTGGAGATGATCAACATTAGTGGTAGAGTGAACCCTCACTGTGATGTCTGGTCATGGCCACTGATCTGTAATAAAGAATTGGTTGGACAGAACTGGAGCTGGTGTCATACTCTCAAAAATAAAGGTACTTAGGTTTTTCAAAGCGTGAAGCAGGTCTCTGTATGAAAGGACCAATGTAGCGGCATCTAGCGGTGAGATTGCGAATTGCAACCTACGGCTCACTCCACCCCTCCCTTTCGAAGCACTACGGTGGCTGACACAGGACTTAGATGTCGTCACGTTTTCACTTCTTTGGCGAAGAAGAGAACCTATTTACGAAACGCGCAGTGTGTTCATTTAGGGCTACTTTAGAAACAACATGGCGAATTCCATGCAAGATAGAAATAGCTCATTCTAAGGGTATAAAAACATAACACTTCATTATGTACGGTCTTTATACACCTCTGAAGACATAGTTATGTATATTATATTGCATTTCTGTCGATAGACCCTCCAAATAATTACACACAGCATCTTTAAGTTCCACACTGCAGTCTTAAAAAAGGTGCTTCAAAAGGTTCTTCAATGCCATACACTCTTAAAAATAAAGGTGCTTTAAAGGTTCTTCACAGCGATGCCATAGAAGAACCATTTTTGTTTCCACAAAGAACCATTCAGTCAAAGGTTCTTCACAGAACCATCTCTTTCTTACTTTTTTATAATCCGAAGAGCCTTTTTTCACCACAAAGAACCTTTTGGAAAGCAGAAAGGTTCTTCAGATGTTAAAGGTTCTTTGTGGAACCAAAAGGTTCTTCTGTGGCATCGAAGAACCTTTGAAAGCAACTTTTTTAAGAGTGTAGAAGAACCTTTAACCTTTCTGTTTCTGTTTCTTCTTCCTCCCATGGCTCTCGTCCCGCCTCCCTCGTACACATACCCCCATCGCCCCTCACAGGCCGGGGGGTACCCACGAGCCTGTGCTTACTCCCCCCGGGGGGCCAATCTCTCCAGTCCCAGCGCCTGGGGTTATGGACAGACGAGACGAGAGAACGGAGACGGAAGCACCAGGAGCGACAGGGGGGAGAGAGGAAACAGAAAAAATATATATATATTTGGTCCGGTTCCCCGACACGCTGTCGCTTGGTCCTCAGCCAGCCGAGAGGCTCTTCCTCGCGGTGCCATGCGGTGGTACTGGACGCTCCCTCGCTCCTCCTCCGCCCCCTGGCGGCCGGCGATGGCTCCTCCGGCTGAGGGCAGCCGGAAGGAAGTCCACCGCTTCCCGCTTCTCCCCTGCACGGCGGACGGCAGCAGGCTCCGGCCCATGGCAAGCGGGGCTGACTCCTCCGCTCCCTCCCGGATGGCAGCCACCCCACCTCAGACCCAGGGGCACGGCAGCGAGGTCCTCGTGTCCTGGCGGCCGGCGGTGGCTCCTCTGACTGAGGGCAGCCGGAAGTAGGTCCCCCGCTTCCTGCTCCTCCCCTATCTGGCGGACGGCAGCAGGCTCCGGCCCACGGCAAGCGGGGCTGACCTCTCCGCTCCCTCTCGGATGGCAGCCACTCCACCTCAGACCCAGGACACGGCGCAAGGTCTGTCCCCGTCCGGGCACACGTGCCAGCACCACCGCCTCAGGCAGCTGCTCGGGGACTTCTCTCGTCCGCGCTGCCCGACCTCTTCAGCACCGCGATCCCCCCTCAGTGTCGACGACTCTTCGACAGCATGTCCCTCCTTCCTCCCGGGTTTTGGCACCACTGTAATAAGTTCAAAGTAGGGAAGGAAGGAGGCGGGAACCGGCAAACATTCAAAAGACTTTAATCAAAATAAATAAACAATAAATCAGCAGTAAAAAAAGCCACCTCACGGTCGACTGCCAGCCACACGAACATAAACAAACTTAATATGTCCGGGCCCGGTCCTCTATCGCCGTTTCCTCCTGTCGCTCGGCCTTTTATGCTTCCGATCTCCTCCGTGGGAGCCTCTCTTCCAATCTCTTCCACCGTTCATGGAAATGCACTGCACATGTTGTGGCATACAGTAAACATCTGAATAACCTCATACTTAGACTAGTAGCATATTGAAGAACAATATTTATTTTTCACACACAAACCTACTTAGTGTTTATCAATTATTGGATATTATTGAGAGAAACACTGTGACGAAATTTCGGCCTGCCTTAAAGGGCTTTCTCTCTCTCTCTCTCTCTCTCTCTCTCTCTCTCTCTCTCGCTCTCTCTGCCAACAGCCCACCATTGTAGAGAAAACAAAATAATTAGAGTCATGAGAGCTGGAATCTTGGTCACCAGCTAATCAACAATGGTAATAATTAAACGAGGATGGGACATCGCTTGAATTTGGAGAGGAATGACATGGCTGGATAAATAGGAAAGGTATCAAGAGTACACAGACCGTCTGATCAGACCACTACGGCACTATCACAGAATTACCTAATCTCAATTCTCCTTCCCCACACATCCTGACCTTTAAAGAAGAGGGAGACATTTTATTTCCTTTTTTATATCAGAGGCCTTTTAATCATATCAGAACGAACGTCTGCCCCTTTACCCCTTTGCTGGGGTCATGGTTTGCCATTTTGTTTATCCTACAACAGAAAAAGGAGTTCAGAAGATGAGTCTGCAGATTCATTCAGGATCAACTGTAATAAATATAAGACAGTAATCTTTAGGGTATATTGTGTCGTAAAAAATACAGTAAATTGAAGAATGTTTATATTTTCTGAAGAAAATTGTTTGTTAGTGTGTTCTGGAGGGCTGCTACTTTATTACAAATCAAAACCCATGACCCAGGATGCAAGCACTGAGAATCAGAGGCGACATGCAGAGTTAACAGATCTAACAAGTCTTTCAGTCATTACAATCATCGCTTGAAGTATGTAAGAAAAGAGCAGAAGTTAGTGAGTCACTGAGGTTAATGGTCCAAGCTCTTGCCTAGACCCTTCCGCTCGTCTTAATGATTGACGCATACTGCAGCAGTCGACTCTGGAAGACTGAAACATAGAAGAAAGCAGAGGTAGAAAAGGTGTGTCGTCTAAACCGTTTGCCTCTTTATTAATATTTCTCTCAGTGTGAGGTGAATCAGGGACAAAGACGGCGGTTTCTCTAAGACTGGCATGTGGGCAGACAGCCTGAGGCAGTGACATTGATATTTTGTTGACCGTTGGCTCATTCATTGCCTGTGTGGCGCACATCTGCCATCAACAATTTACACCCTGACACAAACCATATCTCATTGAATCGGACAAACAGGCAGGGACGTGAGCTAGTGCACACTGGTCTACTAAACCAATGTTGTTTATGCATACTGTAGCTTTGTTAAACTGAGCCTATTGACTAAAACAAACTGGGGTCAGATATTATATACTGTATGTTACCGCAGGTTTTCAATGGATTTTTGTCATTCAACTTTTTATTTTATTTTTAACTCACTCATTGGATATTTGAGAGGTAACAGATGAAAAAATATTCCAGGTAAATTATAAAAGATTTTTAATAAATGAAATAATAAATTGGGCTGAACCACAAAAACATAATTAAAAAGATAGTTTGACCCCTTTCAGCTTAACACCCAGGACTTTTTAAATCTAGTTCCAGATACTCACTACCCAGATAAGTCACTCATTGTCTTTTACCGAGCCAGTTTAAATGAACCACTTAAGACACAACTCGTTCGGTTTGATCCTCGAGGGAAATTTGTGGACTGTGTAGAGTTAGTCCTGGCGTTGAGTGGGTCCTCCTTCACAGTGGGGGAGGACTCTCCCCCTCAATTTTTTTTGGAGCCTGCTAACAAGGTGGCCACCAGTCCAGAGGCCACTCGCAAGATGGCCGCCTCGGAGTTCCCTGCCACGTCCAAGATGGCCGCCTCGGAGTTCCCTGCCTCGTCCAAGATGGCCGCCTCGGAGTTCCCTGCCTCGTCCAAGATGGCCGCCTCATCAGAGTCTGCTGCCAAAATGGCCTCCAGCTCAACACCTCGAGTCACCATGGCTGCCACACCAGTGGTCCCAGGTCCGCTGGTCCCAAGTCCGGTGTTCCCGGAGGCATCTGAGGTGTGTCCTCTTTCTGCTGTGTTTCCTTTCTTGGCTACAGCTTTGTGGTGTGTGTGGTCTACTATATGTTCCTCAGTCTCCTCAGAGGTTGCTGCAGTTCACGAACCTGAGCCAAGTCAAATCCCAGAATCCACTGCAGAGTCAAGTCCAGTCGAAGAATCCATTCCTGAGTCAAGTCCAGTCCACAAGTACGTTCCTGAGTCTAGTCAAGCGCAAGAGTCCGAAGCCACCAGTGGCACCACCCAGACCACCATTAAAGCCACCAGCTGGAAAGTCTATTCTGCCTGCTCTGCCTCTGTTCTGTTGCCGGCCTTTCTTCTGCCTCCACCACAGTGGCCGCCACCTTCAGCTCTGCCTCTGGTCCTGCTCTGCTCGCCACCCACTCAGCTGCTGACTTCACCTGGGCTGCTGCCTCCAGGTCCGCCTCTGCTCCACGGCCCAAGCCCTGTTCACCTCCACAGCCCAGGTCCGCCTCTTCTCCACGGCCCTAGACCTGTTCTCCTCCACGGGCCTGGCCCTCCGTCCCTCCCCCTGTTCCGCCTCGGCTCCACCACCCACCTGTACTTTGTGCCATGTGTTCCGTAGTCCTTTGTCGTTTTTAGTGTTAATTAGTTCCAGGTGTGTCTTGTTAGTTTCTGTGTATTTAAGCCATAGTGTTTGCCTCTGCCTTTTGTCAGTTGTTGTTTTATTTTGATGTGCTTCCGGTTCCTTGTTTATTACTTTGTCCCTTTTGTATTTATATTAAAGGACTTAAAAGCTGCATTTGGATCCGCTCTGTTTGCCCTTGCCCGGCGCATGAAACTTAGTATACAATTTTTTATAGCATTTTAATTATTTTTGACAAGAATTTAATCATTTTCAGGTTAAGATTACAGAAAAGATTCACAAGTAAACTAGTGTGTTAAACCAGAGATCAGATAAAAATTAAAACAGACCACGGTTTCAAAATAAATTCTGAACTTCTATTTTTTTACTTATTCTTAATGTTTGTCAATTTTAACATGCAGGTTAGGTTTCAGATATCTTACATGATTGTACAAAGATGGTCTTTAAAACTTAGAACATCATTACTGTGTGTAACAAAGTTCAATGTAGGGAAGGAAGGAGGCGGAACCGGCGAACATTTAACAAACTTTAATCAAAATAAACAAACAATAACACGGAAGTAAAAGGCCGGCAGCCACCTCACCGGCCCCGCCTTCCTGCCCCACGGCTCTCGTCCTGCCTTCCTCGCTACACTGTGAAATCCAATTCTATAGATTGATATAATAATGCAATTCTAATTCTATTTTTCTTGCATTTATATTTTATAGCATTACATGTTATGTTAATTTTCTCATCAGGAGTTAAGTTTAGCTGCAGCATGTTGTTTCCTCAATTTTGTAAGTTGCTTCGGATAAAAGTGTCTGCAAATGCCTAAATGAAATATAAATGTTGTGGGTTTATACCAGCAAATAAGACTCCAGTTCAAATACAGCACAGGGACATCCCGTTTCCTCTCTGAACCTTGTCAATCTTGTTTCCGCTTCACCTCGACACTCCTCTCCTCGCCACCTCTTTATACACCTGTCATACACTCATACATTCAGCCTCCCTGGATGCGGCAGCCCTGACCTAGTTTCTATAGCAACAGCACAGGTCCTCCAGGGCAAAGAAAAGGCCTGTGACAACCACCTTGCAGGTTCCACCTCTTCTTACATCTGCAGAGAAGCTGGTAAGAAAAGGGGGGATAAAACAGACACGTGCTTTATTTCTTCATTATGTTTTTTTTCCAACCGTAGCTGTGTTTTGCTTACATGTTACTAAAAATACCCTCTCTCTCCATTGTTCATTCCTACGTCTCTCTCTCTCATCTTTTTATGGCACTTTTACCCTTTACAATTTTTAAAAACACATCCACTTTTGTGGAATAAAGTGAAATTGTGCTTATTCTTGTTTATATATACAGTACAAAACACTTTGAATGCCACTTCACAAGCATTTATCGGAGTATTACAATAATAATACATCAAGAAGAGGCTTTGAAGTACATTGCAGTGCCTGTACCATGGTATATATGAATCAAAAGCATTATTTATTTATTTATTTATGTAAATTGTAAGTATTACCATTTTGAATCTCTTTGAATGTTTTGTGTTCATAATATGAACTTTCTCAATTTATCAAATAATGGATACAAAAGTGACAAAAATGTGCCGTGGCAGTATTATGGTACAATGATATTGACAATGATAATACTGTGATCGGCATATTTATTTACTATGGTAATCCAGGGTATTTACAAAACTATAGTGCTACCATGGTACTTCGTGATATGCTTTATTAGTGATAGCCCGCATTCAAAATGGACTGAACATAAACTACAAGAAGAGTTTTATAACCCTTTATAAAGTGTTTAGAATAATAACAGGTTGTGTATGTGTCTATTTAGCGTAAGTGTTGTATTATATGCAGAGCTGTGTAGTAACGAATTACATGTAATCTGGATTACATAATCAGATTCCAGAAATCAAGTACTTTTTAAACTGCATTTTAAAATACTCGTAATCAGACTACAGTTCCTTTTTTATGGATTACATGATTACATATTATTCACAGAATGGCAGTAAAGGTCTTTGCACATACAGTCCAAAATTCTCTTATGCGTTTTTCGTATTTGGTGCTCGTTTGTACAGTGTCTCTGAATTGTCAAAACGTCTCTAAAAATGTTTGCTACGGATGCAAAAAATGCAGAAAATCGAACCCAGTCCGAATATTTTTATGACGGACGAAAATATCGGAGGCAGTGTGTAAATGTGATTGACACAACGTAAGGTCGTATTTATTTTTTAACGTGTGGAAATTTCAGATGCAAATTTCGGACTCAACGTGCAATGGCCTTAAATTGTTTACAGTTCAGTGATTTTCCCTTCATTTTTTATTTCAAATTTTTTCTACATTTTTTATAGTAAACATACTTATATAGCTTTTTCTGGCAGAGAGGGAGGGGTTTGGAAATGCACAGAGATGCAAAATAGAGTGGCACTCAGCATTTCATGGCTGGATCTGGATGTACTAGGGGGTATGACAAAACCCTTATCCCACGAGATGAGATGAGATGAGATGAGATGAGATGAGATGAGATGAGATGAGATGAGATGAGATGAGATGAGATGAGATGAGATGAGATGATGAGATGAGATGAGATGAGATGAGATGAGATGAGATGGGATGAGATGAGATGAGATGAGATGAGATGAGATGAGATGAGATGAGATGAGACGAGACACAAGATTGGGTTCACGAGAACAAGACAAGATTTTTACACTATTTTTCAGTAATCCTCAATTATGAAATATATGAAAAATCACAAAATCATAAATATGCAAAATAGGTGCATTTTGAAAGTTTAGTTTAAAGGCGCAGTTCTTGAAAATCAGCGGCCACTAGCGTTGTATTATAGTTTTGCATTCGAATCTCCATTTCGAAGTATGACGGTGGCCGCAACAGTAAAAAAAAGATGTCTACTGAGACAGCGGATAGCAGTGATACAAGCAACGATGTTTCTTTGCAAAGTGTAGGAGCCATTTTGCTACTTACCACTAGGTGGCGTGGGGTGACCTGTATATGAAGGCCAAACAATCATTGGCCTCAGGTGTGAGGTTGGTGGAGGAAGCTTACAGTTTTTGACCGTGTAAACGGGTAACTTAAATAAAGGAATTCTCTGCTTTTATTCTCAAGTTTATGGACCCTTTCTTTTACCACACGCGTTAAAACTTGCTCACGTTAACCACCAACATTACGTCTTAAAGGAAGACTTAACACAAAGGTAAGGCAATATATTAACGTAATTAATCATTTAACATGTATTCTATTGCGAAAGTTACTGTTACAATTCTATAATTAGATATATTTCTTGTGTGCTATCTAGTACACGCTGAGAGTAGTGAAGTAACTAAAGTTAGCTAATCGTAAATAGCAATGCTGTTCAAAGCGTTTGATCTGACAGCGACATAAGCAGTTAGGTGTAAGTTAGTAGACGTTTGTCTCCCCCTTTGTAAAGTCAGGAACAACCGGAGTACGTACCGCAGGGACATTATAACGTTTCCGTTATAATAAACATTATAACGTTACCGTTTCAACAAAACAGTTCTTTGGTAAACATTGAAAAAGTGGAAACATTGAAAATGTTGAATTATCTTACCAGTCTAGCAGAAAACAGGAAAACTTCGGCGTCGCCTTGAAAACATTTGTCTTTCAACAGTGCCTTCCATCTTGTAATAGATACACCAATGTTTATCCTGGATTTCTCCCGCCGTTTGTCTCTAATTCGTGGCAGCATCACGTTTGCGCTTCTTTGACGACGGAGATTCACGCTCTTGTGCACAATACGCATGGTCCTCCATTTCATCAAAACTTCTAAGACCGAACAATCAATTGCTTCAGCTAGAAGACGACTACTCCTCCTTCTCTCCGTACTACTACTTACTACTTTGTGCGTCTTCAACTCAGTGATGACGCACGCTGCGTCTAAAAAAACACACAAAGAAGACCAACATATACGAAACGCGCTCTGTAGAGCTGTTTGTCAGTTAGAGTTTACTGTACAAAACATGGCTGCGCAACATAACAAATTCCATGTAGATAGGCCCGCTCCCTATGTAGATACAACTGGTTTATTCTAAGGTAATAAAAACATAACTTTTCATTACGTAAGGTTTTTATACACATCTAAAGAAACAGTTTTGTATGTTATATTGAATTTCTGTTAATAGATCATACAAAACATCCCGCACTGTACCTTTAAATAAATGTAATTTTACATCAATTTTTATGAATTACAATATGATTTATAAGTGGCAAGGCATCTTCAATACTAATTTTACATCATATGACTGATTACAATTCATAAGTAATCTACCCAGCTGTTTATATGTCTGTTTTTATGTTTGCACACAAGGCAGTTGGTTAAGGGCTGTCCTGACCACGGATGTGTTTGTGTTGTGAGGAGGAAGGGAAGGTGCCTCAGATTAACACTTCAAAGGCACAAGAGCCCAGCGTGGAGATTAAAGACCAGCGTGTATCAAAGCCCCTCAGGTGGCCAACAACACACAGGTGTGCCCACACAACAGTGTGTATGTGTGGTGGTGATATAAGAAATACAGTATTACTGACAATTTGGCCAAATACAAATTAACATTAATAAATATTATGAATTTCTAGCAAAGATGGATGGCCTACAAAAATACTGGGACAAATGAAGCTATCACGTCATTTCTAAATGGGTGAATGTCATGACGATATGTTTTATTAAAAATTTTAAATAAATACAAATAAATCACATTGCTCATAAAGAAAATAAATAAATCAAATACATACATAAATGAATGTCCTTATGTCGTTCCAATTGCTTCTATTGTTTACCTCTTTGGATAAAAGCGTCTGTTAAATGACTAAATGTAAATGTAAATAAATAACATTAAATAAAATGAAAAATAAATTACATTGCTCATAAATAAATAAATCTTACAATTCTCAAATAATGCAATACAGTATAAAATACTTTTTTATTGGAAACAGAATAAAAAAGTACCATAATGCATCAATACCTCATTTTCTGAGGGAATAGAGAACTCTAATAGGTTTATGTATTTCAGACACAACTATTTTATTATTTATTGCTACATAGTCTTAAAAGTAAAGGTGCTTCACGATGCCATAGAAGAACCTTTTATGTCTAAAAGGTTTCATAAAGAACCTTTAACATCCGAAGAACCTTTTTGTTTCACAAAAGGTTCTTTGTGGTGAAAAAAGGTTCTTTTGGTTAAAAAAGGTAAGAAAGAGATGGTTCTGTAAAGAACCTTTGACTGAAAGGTTCTTTGTGGAACCAAAAATGGTTCTTCTATATCGCTGTGAAGAACCTTTAAAGCACCTTTACTTTTGTTGGTTATACTGCGTCAGTAAAATGCAGAAAAAGAGTGACATACAGTAAAACATTCATTTTAATTTCTGTTCACACATCCAACGTACATTTCATCTACTTATATCACTACTAAATCCACTCTATCTGTCTAGCAAGGGGGGCTTGCCAAACACTGAAACACACAACATGTGCTCAAGCAACCAGAGCATGTGAGCGGAGCGCGCGAAATATAGTCGGAGCGGGTTTTCATCCAAAGGCCGGAGTGATCGCTCTGTCTCGCTCCGGTTCCGCTCCGATGCCGCTCACACCACGAGTCTGGGGCATGCACAAATCCACCCAGAATTCACCTGTGCCTTCAACAATTAACAAAACTGTCAGCCTACACTTCAAAAATCGTTCGTTGTGAAGGAGAGATGTCTGGTGTAAACACAAGCATAGCAGTGGTGATCCGTGACTCCTCTTCAGAGGAAGCAGTAATGCGAAGCTCAGCAAAACATGTATTTAGCCCTGTCATGTGTGTGGCGCGTCATGTCAACATACGTGCTTGCTGCAGACGCGTCGAAAGGGTTTTTAATAAAAGAGACGCTCGCGTTTGCTAGATACTTGCTTAGTCTCATGTGTAATCAGAGTTAAGTGTTAACGCAGTGTCTTCTGAACGCGAGCGTCTCTTTTATCATAAACCTTTTCGACGCGTCTGCAGCAGGCACGTATTTTGACATGATGATGCACATATAGGTTCACGTGAAGCGCTGAACACGTATTTTGAATTCCAGCTTCCCCTGAAGAGGATCGAGGCACCGATCGCAGCTGAAGCATAGACTAGAATGACCGCGATCAGTTCAGGTAGCCGCGTCGGAGCCGTAACGTGCCGCACACGCGTAAAGTGGAAATCCAGGGTAACCCCTAGTTCACACTGCGTGGTTGAGCACAGCGAGAGCAGCGCGTATTTTTTTCGGCGCACATGTTAACAGATGAGAGCATTCATACCGCACGCGTAAGCAGCGCGTGCTCGCGGAGCAGAAGCGGCGCGTAAGCAGCAGTGCAGCGATCATTTCGGCGCCGAGTCTATTTTTGCTGCGCTGCTAACGCTCAATTAAAGCGACAGTGCATTCTTTACGGACAAAATCCACATGGATTGACTGGAAAAAGTAACACTTTTACCTTTAAAGCACGTAAGTGGTGTCTAATGTGTTTTTAACAGTCGCCATGAGTTTCAAAAAGACTTTTGCCAGGAGATTTTTGGCCAAAACCACAACAGCCCATTTAAAGGATTTATAATACAAGTATATCTTAGATGTTATGCTTATATTGCAAATGAAGGAGTGGGAAACGATCGCATTAAGCTGTCAGTGTACTGTCTGAAACCCACTGTCATCATAACCTTCTGAAAAAAACAGATAAAACTACATAGACATCGTGTTATATGCTTATATTGCGTATGTGTGAGAGAAAAGCGATCGCATCACAAGTCAGTCACTCTCTCCTATGGTGAGTTAACCCTTAAGTGACTTCGTATCCTTCAAAGCACGATGGGTTTTTATTTATAACTTGTACTACACAGATCTAAAAGAGCATGAAACAGGCAGATATAACAAATCATAGTTATGCAATCTACTTAAAAGCGCTTTGATGAAGTTCTGGAAGATATTTTGCTCATTTATGTATGTAAATAACGTAATGTGAAATTGCATTGTTGTACTGTGGTAACAGTTACCCAGGCAGTGTGGTGCATACGCTGCCGGTATGAAAGGACAATGAACACGCGCTGCTAATGCTCTCCCTATGCGCTGCTGAGGCTCTGTCTACGCTCTGCTTACGTGTGCGGTATGAAACGGGTGTAAGGCTTAGGTTGAAAACGGCAGGTGAGCATGCAGAGGAATTTTTAATTTGAGCGAGCATGGAGCAATTTCACCGGAGCGGGATGAAATTGTAGGTGAGCGGAATTGAGCGGAGTGGTCAGGTGCGACTTTGAGTTAGTGATGGGTAGTTCTTGAACGATTAGTTAATTTTGAACGAATCTTTAATGTGACTCGGGAAGAACGAGTCGTCTCGGGGAGTGATTCGTCCAGTCGCGCATGCGCATTGCACAACATTCAATGGGTCCTGTGACAAAAGAACGAACGCTCGAACCCGAAGACTCGAGAGGTGAATTAATCAATTCTCTTTCCGGCTCAGATGGCATTGGTAAAGCGTAGGGGGCTGTCATGTGATGTACAAACGAGTCGAACCCGAAGACTCGAGAGGTGAACTAATCAATTCTCTTTCCGGTTCTGACTGAATTGGTTTAGCTTACGACGCTGTCACGTCATGAACGAAGGAGTCAAACCCGAAGACTCGAGAGGTGAACAAATCAATTCTCTTTCCGGCTCTGACTGCATTGGTTTAGCTTACGAAGCTGTCACGTCGTGAACGAAGGAGTCAAACCCGAAGACTCGAGAGGTGAACTAATCAATTCTCTTTCCGGCTCTGACTGCATTGGTTTAGTTTACGACGCTGTCACGTGATGAACGAAGGAGTCAAACCCGAGGACTTCAGATAAGAGGTGTGGTGAGCTAATCATAGACTAAAGACCCAGGTAAACAATGAATTAATCTTTTCTGTTTCTTATAGCGTTGTATTGTTTGTAATGTGATCAACGTTTGCATAAGTAGTAGATGTGTTAGGAAAGTAACATGTAACATTTTAATTAATATTTTGCTAAAATGAACGAAATGAACGATATGACTTGAAAAAAGATTCGTTCATTTTGCTGAACGAGACTCAAAGGTCCGAGTTAGTAAAATGATCCAAACTTCCCATCACTACGGAGCGGTCTGGTGTGACTGAGCGGTGGAGCGGGGGATGTGAATGTGAGCAGGGAGCGGAAATTCTCACCGCTCAGCTCCGCTCACATGCTCTGCAAGCTACATGAGGTGAAGTCCACTGACGTACTAAATGAGGGCAGAGTTGGAGAGGGAATCTGATGAAAATCTTCTCACCCATTCCATATCATTAACCTTTAAAGACCGCCCCATACGCCCGATCAATGTGAAGTGCATCTTACATTGAAGAGGAATACGTGGGATATGTGATGTGCCAAGCAGATGTCACGGCGCATCCACACGCACAAGTCTTGCTGAGGATGTGACTCAGCCAAAAGCATCCATTCATTACCCAATCATGCTTTTCTGCTTTGGAGGAAAGTACAATACAGTGTGATTACAAACACACACACACACTCACAAAAATACTTTCAATTCAAATAAAGTGATGTGTAACAAAATAAAACAATTACATTGTTTTCGAAATCCCATTCTGAATTTTTGGGCGATGGGAGATACCGTGGGTACTGTTGTCAGGGTTACCCCATTTTATATATATAATATATATAATTCAATTATTTGTCAAGTATGGTGACCCATACCCGAAATGTGACTCTGCATTTAACCCATCCAGAGAGTAGTGAACACACGTAGACCCGGAGCAGTGGGCAGCTATCACTGCAGCGCCCGGGGAGCAAGTAGGGGTAAGGTGCCTTGCTCAAGGGCACCTCAGTCGTTACCCGCCGGCCCTGAGGATCGAACCGGCAACCTTCTGGTCACGAGTCTGACTCTCTAACCATTAGACCACGACTGCCCTACATGCTTACAAAGCTGCGATGACAGCGACCCTCCACATGATAATTTTTTTTATACGATATCCGGATCAATAATACTCCATTATGGATCTGAAAACCACAGGGATAAAGGTAGTGATATAAATAGAGAAAGACTGAAAGAATAAGGAGAGGAAGAGGGGGGAAAGTGAAAAAATGGCCTAAGAGAACAAGAGACGAAAGAAGAAAAATTTCCTACATTAACGTCATGCACTTAGGGTCCTATTTTTGGACAGAATGGCAGAGAGAAGAGAGAGAGAGGGTGGGTTTATAGGACGGCTGGAATGATTGAAGATGTGTAGAAGAGGAAAATAGCCCAAATCAACCAAAATCACCCAGATACACTTGAGTGAACATTGCGCAATTCTACTCCACATGAGACCAACACACACGCTGTGCACATCACTGGAATAAATTGTAGACCAGCCAACATCACCACTCAAACACAAATTATGACATATGGAGATTTTATTGAATATGTAATACTTGCTTGTATAAATTGTATAGTATAGATGATTTCATCGGACGCACACGCCTGGCCTGAAGTTAACTTGTAACAATTTATTTTATATTTAAATTATATAAATTTAAAGTTATATTCATGTTTTATTGTATATTAATCGTTTTAAGTTCAATTAAAACTACTCAACATTACTACTCTAATTGATTCTTTGCGGTGGTCTACTGGAAGGTAAGTTTGGTCCACATAACATTTGTTTATGTTGTTGCCTCTGAAACCATTTCTAGAGATAAACATTTGAGTGAGAAAGGTATAAATGACTAAATATATTTCAAATGCAGTAATACTATGTATTTTTTACGTGTAATGTAAAAAAAAGTAAACAAGTTTTGCGTCGATTCATTTTATAGAGCAGCATAAAAAACTTTACTGTAGCTCATTTGGTAGATGGTGCTTTTAAATGACATGGGTTTGATTCACATAATACCTTGAATTAGAGATGCCACAGTATCAGATTTTTGCTATACGATTATTGTGGCCAAAAGAATTAATGATAACAATGTATCGCTAAAGAAATAATGTTATTAGTCAAAATAATCGTTAATTTTGTTCATAATTTTGTTTATTACATTCTCAGAGAGTGAGAGAGTATGTAACCATTATGGCTTTTAAAGGAATAGTTCACCCCAAAATGAAAACTCTCTTCATTTACCCACCCTTGAGTTGCTCCAAATCTGTATAAATTTATTTGTTCTGATGAACACAGAGAAAGATATTTGGAAGAATGCTTGTAACCAAACACCTCTCACCACACCTTCACCACCAGACCAACAGTTCTGATCTGAGTTCTGATCACCTGCACCTGACTGTCATCACCACCGTCACTTTCCCTCAGTCTTTGTCTGGTCTCGCTTGTGATACGGACTATTAATGCCAAACCAACCTGAAACCATTATAACTAAGTCCTGCATTGAAGTCTCCTTGTCAGTGAGTTGTCGCCACAAATTCCACGAACCTGCTTCCACGTCATCACTCCCCACTCACGAATCCTCAGCCCTGCGTCCACGATCTCCTGCAAAATACAAGGACAGCATTTCCTTTCTTACCAGTCATTCAACTGTCATTGCCAAGTTCACTTACCTGATTGTTGTGTGTGAATAAAGCTGTCTAAGTCACTCACCATCCATCTGTCATATTGATTCTGTTACAGCCACCTGTCAATCAGAGACCAGCACTGGACTTTTTAACAATATTAACATATGTGTAGTATTAAAACATTCTCAGTAACCATGGTTATGAATCATATAAACCAAAATTGTCAATACCTAAATATCATCACATCCACTGATGGTGTCCCTACCTTAAATACCATGAAAGTTGCTTTGGATAAAAGTGTCTTCCAAATGTATACAAGAACGGTGAACTTAAACAGAAACCTGCAAGACATAAATACACAGTACATGCATAATAAATGCATACTTCTATTTTAATAAGACTATAATAAAGTGTCATAGTGTTCAGTGATGAAAGATAAAAGACCAGCTTTAGGAACAGGAATTAGGAACATTATATCTGATGAAAAGACAAGTGGACTGGAATATTCCTGCGAAATTTAAAGTCAGTGCACCTGTTGCAATGAGAAAACACGGGTACTATAGTGAAAACAAGACACTGATCTGTGTGCGAAAATAAAAGCCATCATGACAATATATTCATTTGTGTGGTTGTGTCCTTTTGAAAATTGATGGAAGACAAGTATGTCGATCGCCATTTCCCTCATTTACATTTGGATGTGATACACCTGATTCAACCAATGTACCTGCAAGTACTTCAGCTAAATAATATATAGTGCAGGTGTGCCTAAAGGAACAGGGATACACTGCTCTACATCTCCTGTCATAAGCTTAAGGGTTAAATCACAAGACTGACATCACTCCCAAGTGTTCTCTAAGGGCTGTTGAAAATCTGTATAGAGGTTCCATGTGCACACACATCAACAACAGACATGAAAAATATTTACACGTAACACATACGTATATGTGTTTCTGACCTCCAATGCCATGTGATCCAGAATTTCCTACTTTTTGATGTTGATTTGTAACATTGACGACCAATATTGCATCATCATCATTATCATGTTTGGAAATGGTAGACTGTCTGTCTTTTGGGTACTGGAGTGTGCGCCTCTCCATCCATGGCTCCACAAAACACTTTGGCCTCAGTGTTGCCATAGCAACAGAATACTGGCTTTGTGGCTTCATTAAGCATGGCACAGAAGTCCTGGGCAAACTTACAACACACACATATAGACATTAGTTTTAGTTTCATTGTGGGCATTTGCCATAGACTTTTATATAGTTTTTATACTGACCTTGTGGTATTTTAGGCTATCCCCACCTCTAACCACAACCCTAAACCTAAGCCTTTATTGAAGCCTTTTTGCATTTAAACATTTTTAAATATGCTTCTTTATTTTGTTTGTTTGTTTATTTAAAAAATCCTACAATGTAGGTGGATCTCAGTTTTCAGACACATTCTGTATATATATATATATATATATATATATTTTTTTTTTTAAATATTATTCCAACTCNTATATATATATATATATATATATGCGAATACATGAGAAATATGTTATATGCTATGTATGTTTCAATCATATAAAACAAGCATTTTAGATAAACTTGCTGGCAATACGAGATGGTTTGAATACACTGCCATCCAGTGGCACAACAATAAAATACAAAACTTTCTTCCTCCTTGCAAAAATATTCAGTAATACAGTTACTAGTACACTTATAAGTCTATAAAAGTGCTCCACAAAATCAGGTTTATGTGTTCTTGCTTCCCACACACGAAAATACGTGTTTTTCTGCTTCATGGTCAAATGTAGAGGTCGAGAGAGAGATGTCATGTTTGAGTCTGAACACTAGAGGGGGGTAAATATCGGTTAATACACGTGCACTGAGCAGTTCAAGACAGCAGCCAGCATCTGTTCGTCCATAGAGTCCTCAATAGAATATTATCAGGTAACATTTATCATTTATAAGATACATACGTATACTTTAAGTTTAAATCATGAACAAGTAACAAAAAAGAGGTATTATGAAAACAAATTAAACAAATGGCTAAGTATGAAATACGACAGAACCAATTCGGCACATCGATCCTGCGACGTTATATTATTTTAAAACTGAAAACGATTATTAAAAGTTTATCATGATAATTTTTAGGAAATCTATTAGTTTAATTATTTCTTAAAGTATTACGCATCATAACTAATCTCCTGCAGAAAAATTGAAACAACAAACCTTAATCAAATTTGTGTCCCAAATGTGCACATGTACTCTGTCTTGTATAAAAATTAACCATAGTTTTAATACAGTAACCATATACAGTATATTTTAACCGCAATATTTTTTAGTAAAACCATCATAAGCACAAATTTGCCTCTGTGTCAATCGCCTAAAGACCACTTTACAAGATGTAAATACTGGTCCAGAACCACTTCCGGTTTCAGTTTTTATTTATTTATTATTCATACTTTTAACACCTTACATATATACATATATAATTAAGTCTTAAAGACATATGTTTAACATTTTATCGGTTATAAATATTCTGGTGGTTGTGTTTTGTTTAATTGTTTGTGTAGTTTTAAAGAATTATTACAAATTGTAATAACAAATATAAAAATAACAAAAATATCACACATTACAAAAAATATTAAGATGCACAAAATTGATGAAATCAGCATCACGTGTCACGGAAGAATGGCGTAATGGGTATGGAAAATTCACCTTTGCATCACAGAAATACATTAAGTATTAAAACGGAAAACTATTATGTTTTACAATATTACTGTTTTGTTCTGTATTTTTTTATCAAATAAAAGCAGGCTTTATGAATAAGAGTCTTCTTTCAAAATCATTTAGAACAGTAATGTGTCCAAACCTCTGACCAGTAGCCTTGTCACGAACGTGCGTGGAGAAGAGAACGCAAATGCAGGCAGGCAGTAAGGGGTTAACAGGCAAGACCTTAATTTATTAAATAAACAAAAGACAAAACAAAAACCCACGAGGGGGTAAAACACAACGACAGGGGAATATAATAATGCAAACTAAACAGGAACACTCACTCACCCGGACGCTGCAGTGATAGCTGCCCACTGCTTCGGGTGTACGTGTGTTCACTACTCTCTGGATGGGTTAAATGCAGAGTCACATTTCGGGTATGGGTCACCATACTTCACAAATAATTGAATTAAAATTAAATTAAAAATTAAATTAAATAAACTAAACTAAGACAACACTAGACAAAGATACACTGACTAAACTTACTAGATTAATTGATACAGGCAGGAACACGAAGCACTCATACACAGAACAGACGTAGTAGAATCCAAGAGCAACAAGACAAAGAAACATGAGGGTATATATAGGGAGAGACAAACGAGGGATAATTGCACAAGGCAGGTGGGAAAAATTAGACACGGGAGGAAGGCAATACATGAGACGAGAGGGGCGGGGCCAATGACAAGACACTGGAGAGAACGCATATTATTGTCAAAAGGACAATAATATGTTTCTCTCCACACATAACCAAAGACTTTGTCATGGCTCTGCTACAGGACCAAGAAAAACATGACTAAATGAAGCAGAGCCATGACAGAAGCCCCCCCTTTAATGAGCACCTCCAGGTGCTCACCAAGGGGTAGAAGGACGAGACAAGACAGACTGGGAGACAGACAGGACAAGGCAAAACAAAGAAAACAAAATCAAGGGCAGACATGACAAGACAACAACAGGATTTGGGTGGGACAATAAAAACAACAAACAAGGGAGGGGGGAGGGCCAAACACTGGCTCATGGGAGGCAGTCCATGGGGGAGGGGAGAAGGGGGAACAGTCTTAGTCCCCGGCTGCGCTCGAGGGCGCGGAGTCCTGGGGGGGACAGTCTTTGACCCTGGGGGTCTCCCCGGGTCTGGCTTGGCTGTCGGACTGGGTACTGGCTGGAAGGCCGGCTGGACAGGGCTGGACGCCGGCTGGAAGGCCGGCTGGACAGGGCTGGACGCCGGCTGGAAGGCCGGCTGGACAGGGCTGGACGCCGGCTGGAAGGCCGGCTGGACAGGGCTTGACGCCGACTGGAAGGCCGGCTGGACAGGGCTTGACGCCAACTGGAAGGCCGGCTGGACAGGGCTTGACGCCGGCGTGGAAGGCCGGCTGGACAGGGCTTGACGCCGGCGTGGAAGGCCGGGTGGACAGGGCTTGACGCCGGCGTGGAAGGCCGGCTGGACAGGGCTTGACGCCGGCGTGGAAGGCCGGCTGGACAGGGCTGGACGCCGGCTGGAAGGCCGGCTGGACAGGGCTGGACATCAGCTGGACAGGGCTGGACGCCGGCTGGAAGGCCGGCTGGATCACCGGCTGGGACGCCGGCTGGATCACCGGCTGGGACGCCGGCTGCACCCGACGGAACGCCGGCTGCACCGGACTGGACGCCGGCTGCACCGGACTGGACGCAGGGCTGGACACACGGCTGGACACAAGACTGGACACCGGGCTGGACGCCGACTGGATTACCGGACTGGACACCGGCTGCTGCACCGGCAGGGAGGGAAGTCCGCGCTGCCCGCCACTGCCTCTTTCTCTTCAGCCGAGCCACCCACCTGGAGGTCGGCTGAAGGTAAGAGGCAAAGGGTGCGGCTGGCTCAGGCTGGGACTCCTCAGACGTGGAGCCCCAGGACTCACGTCTCCCCCGCTTCCCGCCGAGGCTAGCTGGCGGTGGAGAGGACGGTGTGGCGACGCCCACAACCCCGATCCTCAAGGGACCGTCCTCGGGGATAGCCGCCAGCCCTGTGAGAGGCTCCGCCATGGACATTCCCCTGGGCTCCTCACGATTCATCACGAGTTCGACCTGGTCCGCGAAGCCCAGGTGTCTCAACCGGCGCATCTCAGCTGGCTCGAAGGGTTCATCGAGGCAGCTGTTGAAGATTACCTTCAACTCTGCCACGGTGAACCCCGAGTAGCACGCGGTAGACAGGAAGTCCATGGCGAAGTCCTTCACAGGGGTCCCCCTCTGGCGGAAGCCGAACAGGACGTGAGCCTGGCGGCTCCTGTACGCCTCGTCCGACTCCATGCCTGCTGGGTTCGGTGGTTCAAAACACAATGACAGGGGAATATAATAATACAAACTAAACAGGAACACTCACTAAATAAACTAAACTAAGACAACACTAGACAAAGATACACTGACTAAATTTACTAGATTAAATGATACAGGCAGGACCACGAAGCACTCATACACAGAACAGACGTAGTACAATCCAAGAGCAACAAGACAAAGAAACATGAGGGTATATATAGGGAGAGACAAACGAGGGATAATTACACAGGGCAGGTGGGAAACATTAGACACAGAAGGAAGGCAATACATGAGATGAGAGGGGCGGGGCCAATGACAAGACACTGGAGAGAACGCATATTATTGTCAAAAGGACAATAATATGTTTCTCTCCACACATAACCAAAGACTTTGTCATGGCTCTGCTACAGGACCAAGAAAAACATGACTAAATGAAGCAGAGCCATGACAAGCCTACTTCTGTATGATGACAGAAAACTGACTAGCAGAAAGTAGAAGAAAGAGCATCACAGCTTGTGTTAGCTAGCCTCATAAATTGTCAATGAAATAGAGCTGGCTTACATTTAACATATCTGATTTTCTGGCTAGCTAATAAACACATTTTGGTATTTGCTAAACTTTAAAACCATAGTTAAATATATTTAACCAATTAATATCAAAACTTATTCGAATGGATGTAATCTTCGAACTCAAATGTAGAACTGTGGTTTCAATATTCCTGTGGTAGTCAGAGTCTGGAAGATGGGGATTTCCCACCCATCTTTTTTAGACTGTTTTTTATTATCTCACCTTAATATCTGCTCAGTCAGTGTATTTGTTTTTACAATTATATAATTTGCACAATAGCTTACAGCACATGGTTTTAAACATACATTTGTGTAATATTTGTGGATACAAAAGAATGCACAGCGCATGTAGGGGTTGCGGTCTTAATAGCCCTGCAGTAAAGGTTTTTGCACATACAGTACGAAATGTTCGTATGCGTTTTTTCGTATTTGGCTCTCATTTGTACGGTGTCTCTGAATTGTCAAAACACCTTTCAAAATCCTTGCTACGGATGCGAAAAACGCAGAAAATTGAACCCAGTCCGAATTATTTTATAACAGACTAAAATATCGGAGGCAGTGTCTAAATGTGGTTTACACACTGTGAGGTCATATTTATTCTTTAATGTGCGAAAATTTCTGACGCAAATTTCGGATTCTATGTGCAATTGGCTTAAGCAGTGTGCTGTGGGGATGTGATTGATAATTGTGCAGGGTAGACTAGAAATTCAACTGAAAATGCCTTAAATCTGGTTGTTTTAACCAAGATTAATCTGCAAGATTTTTATTCAACTACATTTAAATTCCCCTGTTATAGTGTAACCTGCAATTTTGTAAATTCCCTGTTTATTCCCATTAATTCCCATATATTCCCGTTAATTCCCATATTTTCCTGTTAATTCCCATGGAAAGTTTGCAACCCTATAAAGAACTGAAACAAAGTTATTCTGGACCCGCGTTAAACCAGCAATGCTTACATCATCCAAGGTAGTAGCCATAGTTTAGCCATGACATGTGTACTAAAACTAATATAATACAATTATTATACAAAGCATTGTATGTTTTCCTAAATTGAGTGAATTGTGGGATGCCAATACCCAAATGCTGAATGAATACAGTGAGTATTCAATATTCCTACAGGATTTTCAGTAAGAGATCAGTGTGTATTCAGGGCATAGGCTGCCTGCCCAAGATGTCGCCCAGCTGTCGGGTGTGTAACACACAACTTGGCATTTTGTTCTGCGTGATCAGAAAGAGAAGAAAAGAGAGAGAACGAAGAACAAACTGATCTGAATAGGGCTCGAGCACAATGCCGCTGTTTCCGTGGTGACAACTTGTGACGTCTGTGTGGAAGAAAAAGAAAAGTATGTTTGGAGTGAATGTGCCACGTGGAGGAGCAGAGAATGAAAGGGAGAAAGGAATGATGCCATGACTGTTGCTGGCCTGGCAGAGGGGGGCAGCTGTCGTACAACTTGCCCCCCTCCGTGGCTGAAGCTTTTGGCCTTACACACAGATGCACAGGTGGATAGGTGCCAGGGCGGCCGCCCACAGGGCTTAAAGAACTGTGTGTGAGTGAGTCTTTTTAATGAGCCTCAATGAAAATCAGACCATGGATTATTAGTAGGTTCTGTGTATGGATTCATGCCAGGCCTAAATAACTTGATGTGGTGCTCACAGTAACTCTGTGTGAATCACTGAGCATGTCATACTCTGGTTATCTGTGTTTTCTTGCCTGCCCTCCATTGGGTCTCCATACGGAGCATTGTTTGTGAAGGCTGCACCCCGGCATTGCATTCACGCACACACACTCAAAATTAAATCCAACAACACAGGAGTCTCAGATCACTGTTAGGGCACGGCCACAGATTATAATTGAATAAAAAGCCTTTAAAGAGGGTTAAGTGCAGATGCTTGCATGTCAACTGAGTGACAACACTGACACCACTGAAATCATTTGATAGATTCTTCTCAGGTTCACTAGAAAACCCCAAAACTGTATGGTTATCACCAGAGGTGGACAGTAACCAATTAAATTTACCTGAGTACTGTACTTAAGTACACTTTTTGAGTATCTGTACTTTACTTGAGTATTATTTTTTCTGAGACTTGTACTTTAACTTCACTACATTTGACAGACAAATATCATACTTTTTACTCCACTACATTTATAAAAAGGTCCAAAAGTAGAAAATGGTTTCTATGCAGCGGGTTTTCCTGTGTGCGCAATTTATCTGGCTTGCGATCTGCCAGGACCTTTTACTGTTGCGAAGTATTTCAGTTTTTCTAAGCTCGCGGTTTTCCGGCAAGCTTTGAATGACCATTTGGCAGATTTTTTTAAACTCAAATCTGGCAACTCTGGGATCTTCCCCGCTAAACTAATGTAAACGTAGGCGCTGCTACACCATTGATAGTGCTCTAAAAAGGCAAATAGAACAATAAAAGACGAAAAGGCACATGTTAAAGTGTGGTGTAATCATCTGTGGGTTACGATGAGTCAAAGATCGTAGAAACATTGTCACGAAAATGATCGGCATAACGGCTAAACGTTAAATAAGCATCACATACACCTTGAGCTACACGTGCGTGTTAACTTCTGATCTGCTGCTGTATCATTTAAAGGCGTTTGGAAAATGAATGATGTTTTTACTGAAGTAACTATAGTTCCCTTTCTGTCGGTCTCTAGACGTTGTGTCGAACCGACAGAATGGGGTTTGTCTTGAGAACCTATCATCTTCTGAGTATTTAGAAAAGGCCAATGAAAATTGGCGAATGAAATTTGCATGCCGGGCTCCTCCCCGGATGTCCGGGGATAAGAGGGAAGCCGGCGTGCTCATTCATTCACCTTTTGTTCTTCAGAGCCTACGCATCTGATGAGCAGCTCCAGATCTTCGCTGGTATTCTGCTGGAATCTACGACGTGGACAGCGGACGGTCCCTTCCTGCAGTGACTCTCCCCTGGGCGTCTCGGCAGTTCCGGAGGTGTTCGAGCAAAAATTTGCTTTTCTAAAAGAGTAAATTTCTCCACCGTGGCTTGTCCCGCTGTTCTCTGGGTGCAACACACTCATCGAGGAGGGGGGACGGACACAATGCCTGCTTCCAGTACGCTGGGGCAGACGTTGTGGATACGTCCTGCCCCATTCAGACGTTGCGTCACAGGTGGCTGTGTTCCCACGGGACTCAGCCACCACCTCATTTGCTCCCCGTTCCGTGGCGGCAGGACTACGGCCCTGCCGTCCCCTATGGCAAGCAGCGAGGGTGATATGAGGATTACAGTGAGCGATAATCCGCCAGCCACGGCTCACGGACCGTTCACACCTCGTTTCGCTCGTCTGACCGTTCCCCCCAAAAAAGACGGTCCGCCGTCTTATTCCTCAATCACGTATTCGGACACGATGCGTAATGATGAGATTCTCTTGCAGCATCGGGGGGTGAAGTACTGCCATCCAACTCCGACGATTCCTCGGGCTCCCTCCCTCGGGGGGTCGAGCCCAGGAAAAAGCGGATGTCGAGATCCATGCTTTCCCGGGCCGCCGTGAGTGTTGGGTTGTAGTGCCTGCACTGCCTCTCCCGGCGCTCGCGGCTGGCTACATGGTGCCTCGGGTTTGAGCGCGGCTCCAAGCCGCGCCCGCCCCCAGTGCCGTGTTTACCGGAAGTGCATGAGGAACTTTGTAAGACCTGAAACGCCCCTTCCCGGCACGTTTCACGTCAAACAAAGTTCTGTCACCCTCTCTTCCCTCGAGGTTGAGACAGCTGGAGGATGCGTCAGTGTCCCCCAGGTGGAGTATGCCGCCGCGGTGCACTCGTGGCGGCCACTTGGGAGGGCTCGACCTAGACTCCCGTCCAAAGCATGTGGTGTCTCGGCATCTCTGGTGTCGAGAGCTTACATTGCGGCGGACCAAGCTGCCTCCTCTCTCCACGCTATGGCTCCTGCCAGGCCAGGGCGTTGAGAGAGCTCCACGAGGGTAAGACCGACCCAGCGGCCCCACCTGGAGGAGACAGCGAAGAGGAGACCATCACCCCATCAGCAGCCGCGGGGCAGCGGCCGTCATGGGAACACCCCAGGGGGATCGAGGCTAACATTGGGCCCGACCCCAGCCACATCGCTGGGAAGTCGGATAGGGACGGATCCTGCCCCGTCCCTCCATCTGCTGGCCCCCTCCGGGGGGCTGGCGCCGACTTACTCTCAAAAAGGAGAGTTTCCTCTCTCTCTCTGGGTTACCACAGCCGCTCTCACCCTCTGCACGACGGTGAACGGCAAACTCGACGTTGCGTCATGGCGAAGCGCAATGTCGAGTATAAACACCAGCCTTCAGCACTCTCAGACAGACAGTGCGTCGAGCCGGACAATCGCCAGGCAGGAAAAACAGCAGAGCCGATCTTCTCCCCGGGGGTCCTCCCCCGGCAAGGAATCCGTACTGCTAGCCATCGAACCACCCTCCGCGGGGGCGATGAAGCAGATCAAACCTCTAGTCCCCCTGTCACAGTTTCTGGGAGCCTGGTCTCAGCTTCCCAGACTGTCAGGCTGGCTGAGGAAGACGATCCGTCTCGGCTACGCGATTCAGTTCGCTACACGTCCGCCCAAGTTACGGGGCGTCCTTTTTACCTCAGTCAGAGGCAGGGATGCCCCCGTACTTCGGGCGGAGGTCGCCTCCCTTCTGGTGAAGAGAGCGATCGAGCCGTCCCACCGGCCGAGATGTTCAGCGGGTTCTACAGCCCGTACTTCATTGTCCCCAAGAAAGGCGGAGGGTTGCGCCCTATCTTGGATCTGCGTGTTCTGAACAGGCACCTACACAAGCTGCCTTTCAGGATGGTCACGCAGAAGCGCATCCTGGCGTCCGTCAGGCGTCAGGACTGGTTCATGGCAATCGACCTGAAGGACGCGTACTTTCATGTCTCGATCCTCCCTCGACATCGGCCGTTCCGACGGTTCGCGTTCGAGGGACGGGCATATCAGTACAGGGTCCTCCCCTTCGGTCTGTCCCTGTCTCCACGAGTCTTTACGAAGGTCGTGGAAGCCGCCCTCCTTCCCCGTAGGGAAGGAGGTGTGCGGGTACTAACTATCTCGATGACTGGCTCAAGTTTTGGCACACTCTCGAGATCTGTTGGTACACACAGGGACCTGGTGCTCCGGCACCTAGATCGGTGGGGCTACAGGTCAACTGAGAAAAGAGCAAGCTCTCCCCGGTCAGAGCATCCTCTTTCTCGGTATGGAACTCGACTCTGTCCTCAGAGCGGCCCCGCTCACCCCCCGGGGGGGGGCGCAGACCCGCGACGAGGAAGCCCGCACCCTCGCGGCCTCCCAGAGGCAGCGCGACTGACTAGCGCGCCCGATCAGTGTTGAACTGCCTGAAGATCAGACAGTCAGCGGTCCCCCTGTAACAAGAGGCTCCTGGGATACATGGCATCCTCGGCGGGGGTGGTCCCCCTCGGGTCGATGCACATACGACCGCTCCAACACTGGCTGCAGAGTCAAGTTCCTTGGAGAGCGTGGCACACCGGCAGCAGGCGTATGGTCACACGCTTTTCTGCCGACACACCCTAACCCCCTGGTCTCCATGACCTTCTTGCGGACAGGGGTCCCCTTTGGGATGCCTCCCTGCAAGGTTGGGGTGCCGTGTGCAACGGGCAAGCAGTGTCGGGGCGGTGGACGGGCCCCCGCCTGCGTTGGCATTCAACTGCCTAGAGTTGTTGGTTATGCTACTTGCATTGAGGAGGCTACTACCTCTCATGCAGGGAAGCACGTGCTGGTCCGGTCGGACAGCACAGCTGCGGTGGCGTATTCTTTCACTCACAGCATCTAACATGACTCGCCCGACGCCTCCTCCTCTGGAGTCAGCAGGTGATCAGCTCCCTGTGAGCCACACACATCCCAGGCGTCCTGAACCAGACAGCCGATGCGCTCTCTCGTCAGTCGACGCCTCGCGGAGAGTGGCGACTCCGTCCCCGCGCAGCTGGCTCATTTGGGGGCAGTTCGGCCAGGCACAGGTGGTCCTGTTGCCTCCCCGGACTCCACCCATTGTCCACTTTGGTACTCCCTGTCCGAGGTACCCTCGGCACGGATGCCCTTGCGCAAAGCTGGCCGCGGGACAAGTGGAAGTACGCTTCCCCCCTGTGAGCCTCATTGCACAGGTCCTGTGCAAGGCCAGGGAAGAGGAGCATCAAGTGGTACTAGTTACGCCCCTTCGGCCTAACCAGGACTTGGTTCTCGGAGCTGAGGCTCTGACAACAACTCCCCCCTGGCCGCTCCCCCTGGCGGACAGCTTCCCCAGGGGAAGGGGCACGTTACGGCATCCCAGGAAAAACCTGGTCTCCATGTCTGGACGGGACGAGGTGATCCTGAGTGACCCACCCCCGGTCCGGTTGGGACGTCACTCAGGCTAGGGCTTCGGCCACTGGGAGGCTATACGCCCATAGGTGGTGCCTCTTCTCGTCCTGGTGCTCTTCTCGGCTAGAAGACCCGCGGAGTTGCTCGGTCGGGTAAGAGCTGTCCCGTCCTCAAGAGAGACGGGGGAGTAACCTCTCCCCCTCCACACTGGGAATGTATGTAGCCACTACGGCCGCTCATCATGACCCAAGTGCTGGGTTGCCTCTGGGACAGCACGACCTGGTCATTAGGTTCCTAAGGGGCTCGAGAGGGTGACCACCTTACCCGCGCTCCGTACCCTCTTGCGACCTAGGTGGCGGACCTCAAGAGGCCCCGCCCCCTTCGAGCCTCTCGGGTTGCCGCTCTTTCTCAGTCTTGATAAGACGGCTTTCCGCAGGGCGCTCACCTCCAAGAGGGTAGGGGATTGCCTAGAACTCGGGGCCGGGATTCTCACGTTATCTTGAGACCCCGCCCCGGCTACGTGCCCAAGGTTCCCACCACTCTCCCGAGAGACCGGGTGGTGAACCTGCAGGCGCTCCCCACCGGGGAGGAAGACCCAACCTATCCGTGCTGTGTCCAGTACGCGCACGGTGCCTCTACTTGGACCGCACGCAGAGCCCAGAAGCTCTGAGCAGCTCTTGTCTGTTTCGGAGGTCAGCAGGAGGGCTGTCTCCAAACAGAGGCTGGCGCACTGGATCGTGGATGCACTCGTTAGGGCATACCGATCTCTTTTCGCCCCGGCCCGTTGGGGGTGAGGCACACCCATTGTGGGCACTGGCTCAGGGCGCCTCTCTGGCAGACATCTGCAGAGCTGCGGGTTGGGCTATGCCTAACAACTCTGTGAGGTTCGAATACCTACGTGCGGAACCGGTGTCAGCCCGCATCCTGGCAAGGTGTGGGACCGGCAGCCGGTAGGGCATATGCCTGCGGAAGCCCTTCCCCCTCCGGGGGAAGCAGTGGCGATCCCGCCTCACTTCTTTCACCTCGGGTAAAGAACAGGCATTCCATCCATCACTAAGCACCCTTCCAGGGGACAGGCTGGGCAGAGCAGCCCTGCCCCCTTAGGCCGGGGAACAGTTGAGTTATCTCCCACATAGCTCTAACCGGACCTAGTGCTCCAGACGTGGTAACACCCCCTCCGTGGGCTGTTCCGTCTGATGTATCCTCATGAATGGTTCCCACCTTGGCAACCCATGACCTCCCCAGGTGGACTCCCACCTTGCAGTTAACTCCTGCAGTCTGCACATTCCTCCCATGAGTTCTCCCCTGATGGTGAGACCATGTGGTGTCTCCACTAATTCCTCCCTACGGTAGGTAGTGGCCTCTGCAGCGTTTTTCCCCCAGCGGGAATAATGCTTACCCAGTGGCCCGTACGGTGCCGGGCGGCTTCTCGCCATTTAGAGAATTAGGCCTCCGCCCGTGATGGCCGGCGTTAGGGGGCTTCCCAACTTTTTGTGGAAAGCTCTGGGAAAGCTTCCTCTCACTGGAAGGTCATAATTTCGCGTTAGCGTGTTCGTCTGACTCGCCCTGGGCCAGTCAACGTCGCTCCGCAGAGATTGTGACAGTGCTGTGGCGTTTTCCATAGGAACCCCATTCTGTCGGTTCGACACAACGTCGAGAGACCGACAGAAAGGGAACGTCTTGGTTACGGATGTAACCTCGGTTCCCTGATGGAGGGAACGAGATGTTGTGTCCCTCATGCCACAACACTGGCCGCCCACCCCAGCGGTCGGGGGAGGATGCTTTAGGCTCCTCAGACCAAAGGTGAATGAATGAGCACGCCGGCTTCCCCCTTATACCTGGACATCCGGGGAGGAGCCCGGCATGCAAATTTCATTCGCCAATTTTCATTGACCTTTTCTAAATACTCACAAGATGATAGGTTCTCAAGACAAACCCCATTCTGTCGGTTCGACACAACGTCTCGTTCCCTCCATCAGGGAACCGAGGTTACATCCGTAACCAAGACGTTAAAGTATTCCTGTATATCTGTATAAAAACAATAGAACCCTGCCCAAAATACAACAGAAAATGTAATGGATTTAATGGGAATTGTACTATGGATACTTGTTGTCTACTGTACTTGCATGTGATGGATTCTATTGATGGGATGGTAAATCCTATTGGAATAAAACCCAAAACACACTACAAAGAGGAATTTAATTTAAAAATCTCATTCTAATTTAAAAAATGCATTGTTTTTTTCCAGCAGGGATGGTATTTGCAGTGAAACCACAGTATCCAAAAATTGACCATTTTCTATAAATAGTAACCGTACTCCAATTAAGCTATTTTTAGTAAAACCACAGCAACTTTCATTATACTAGCTATAGTTTATGTTTGTAGTTAAATTATGGTAATACAAGAGGTAATAAATCCAACAAACACATGGCTTCTACACTTTACTATTTACAAGAACCTTACTGGTAAATTGCTGCTAAAACTGGTAAAGGGAATATCCAAAATAAAAGAACACTGCTCATAAATACATATAGGCCTAGGGGGCTAATGAGGATAATTAGGCTAAATGATCATACAGGATTATATCTAAACAAAACATATATGTGCTAAACAATAAAGATCTTAAAGGAGTTGCTCAATTCATAATTTGCCCCCATTGACTTTCCATAGTAGGAATGTCACAAATCTCAGGTGAAGTGAGACAAGGAGAGAGGACCCAAACGCAGACAGCGGGTAAGGGGTCAAACAAGGCATTTAATAAATAATAAAACAAACAAAACAAAAACTGGAAGGCCGGCTGGACTGGACGTGGCGCCGGCTGGACTGGACGTGGCACCGGCTGGACTGGACGGCTGGACAGGACATGGCGCCGGCTGGAAGGCCGGCTGGACTGGACGTGGCGCCGGCTGGAAGGCCAGCTGGACTGGATGTGGCGCCGGCTGGAAGGCCGGCTGGACTGGAAGTGGCGCCGGCTGGACAGGACGTGGCGCCGGCTGGATGGACGACTGGGAGGCAGGCTGGATGGCCGACTGGGAGGCCGGCTATCACCGGCTGGGCAGGCCTGGATGTCGACATGACAGGCCTCAACCCTGGATGGGAATCCGACGACCTCAACCCTGGAAGGGAGCCCGACAGTCTCGACCCCGGAAGGGAGTCCGGCGGTCCTGACTCTGGACTGGAGCCCGGCGGCCTCTACCCTGGAAGGGAGTCCGGCGGCTTCGACCCTGGAAGGGAGTCCGGCAGTCTCGACCCCGGAAGGGAGTCCGGCGTTCCTGACTCTGGACTGGAGCCCGGTGGCCTCTACCCTGGAAGGGAGTCCGGCGGCTTCGACCCTGGAAGGGAGTCCGGCATCATTGATGATCCCTCCCACTGAGATCCCTCTGTCTGCTGGGTCCAGAGTGGTTGGATCATTCTGTCACAAATCTCGGGTGAGGTGAGACAAGGAGAGAGCACCCAAACGCAGCACCCAAACGCACCCAAACGCAGTAAGGGGTTAAACAAGGCTTTTAATAAATAATAAAAGACACGAAACAAAAACCCACGAGGGAGTAAAACAAGAGTATAATAAGAACAAAGACTAACTACACTAAACAAGACTAAGAATAACATTTACTACATATTACACAAGACTAAACTACACTTAACAGGACAAGAACTCACCCACACAAAACACGACAGAGTACAATGATCCAACACAAGACAGAGAACACAGGGGCATTAAATAAGGGGACAAATCAAAGGGGAACAGGTGTGGGGCATGAACTAATCACCAACCAATAACGAGGGATACAAAAGGGCGGGAACACAGACAAGGACCGGAGAGAGTATTGAAGGCCGAAAGGGTCAAAATGACTCTCTCCACACATAACAAGGGATCCTGCCGTGATTCTGCCACAAGATCAAGACAGACATGACAAGATGAGGCAGAATCACGACAAGGAATAAAAAATACTATGGAAAGTCAATGGGGGCAAATTTTGAAGTGAACTACTCCTTTAATACAACTGATACTGTGAACTACTCAGTGTATTCAGTAGGTTGCTTCAGAGGCACAAGGTATACGACAATAAAACAATGCACAACTGACATAAAGGAAATTTACTTTTAATACTTGAGTACTTTTAAAAGCACGTACTTCTGTACTTTTACTTAAGTAAGAATCTGTCTTTACAACTTTTACTTGTAGTGGAGTAATATTTGACCAGTAGTATCTGTACTTTCACTCAAGTAAGGAAGTTGTGTACTTCGTCCACCACTGGTTATCACATTCAAATTGGATGAACATTTTAAAACATAGGTTGGTTATTTAGATTTTTTTGTTGTAATTTTTTTTACATAAATGCAATTTGCATACATTTTTAAATGTGTACATATACATTACATTTCTTAAAGGTCTAGTGTATGCAATTTAGCAGCATCTAGCGGTGAGGTTGCGAATTGTATCCAATGGCTCCACCGCTCAAACCTCCCTTTTGAAGCACTACAGCTGCTCTTACACTGGACCTAAAACAATAGCAGAAAATCACTAAATTAATGTACACAATTTTTATTTTTCCTCTCTCTCTCGCTCTCTCTCGCTCTCTCTCCCACTAGGTCAAGGACAGTTGCCCTTACAAAGAAGGACAACAACTTTGAAAGAGATGTTGATGGAGGGGATCGGCAACAAAAAGCAGCTGATTAAAGACCGATGAGGTGACAGAAGCAAGTGTTGAAACAGATAAGATAATCCAAACAAGCTAAAGCCGAACAAGAACTCACACAGGGAGTCGTGAGGTAAGGACAGGACAGTATTGACCTGAACAAGCTTTTAAAAGTGGTCATAAGGAGCCCCATCCATTCCTTTACTCTCACCCTCATTCATTCATTGACTGACTGCTTCAGGGTCAGGAGGTCACACCACACTTCTGGCTTTTAAGGACTGACATTTAGAAATTCAATGTCCCTCTTTTCACGTCTGATCAGGTGTGTGTGCGCGCGTGTGTGTGTGTGTGTGTGCGTGCGTGCGTGCGTGCGTGCGTGCGTGCGTGCGTGCGTGCGTGCGTGCGTGCGTGTGTGTGTGTGGACATGTTTTTATATCCCGGTGGGGATGTACCTGAATGCACACCAACACATGGGGACTCGTGTCACTGTGGGGACCAAAATTGAGGTCCTCATGGGCAAAAAAGCTTATTAAATGTACAGAACAATATTTTTTGAAAATCTAAAAACGCTAAAAGTGTTCTATGATCTTTAGGTTTGGGGGTAGGGGATAAAATATACAGTTTGTACAGTATAAAAAACATTACGCCTATGGACTGTCCCAACGGAGATAATAAACCAGACATGTCTGTGTGCGTGCGTGCGTGCGTGCGTGCGTGCGTGCGTGCGTGCGTGCGTGCGTGCGTGTGTGTGTGTGGGTGTGTTTGCGTAATCAACCTAATGGATACTAATGATCATACTTTCAAAGACCTCTTAATGTAAACTGAATTTACTACTTTGCACGATATGAGTGAAGCTATTAATGAGGGTTGAGCTATTGAGCATGAGAGGAAGAGAGTTGTGACCAACAGGAAGAAAAACACAAATAAGATGTTTTTAAAAGCTCAGTTTTTCTCCTAGACAAGAATGACATTAAATGGAGAGCAAATGATGAAGACTAACATCTCTTGCTAATAAGATTTTCCCTTTGAGGAAAAAAGTAATCTCACATGCAGTTCCTCTAGATTTTCAAAAATGATCTGAATGATGTCACATTGCTCAGATTGGCCAAATCACCAAAGTCTGATTTCATTGGCTGTATTCACACAGTCAAGAACCGTATTTAGCTCTTTGAAACTGGACTGACATCTGTTTTCTGCTGCTGTGTGAATGTATTAAGAATGTAGAATTTCTAATGATATTATCTGAGCTGTGATATATTCATGTTATACCTCTACTTATGTGACTTCATTGCGTGAATCATCACATTTGCTTCTATTTAAAGAAACACATTAGGAACATAACTGAGACTCTTGCTATTAAAGCTTCAGAAAGGCTTCTGTTGGAAGGTTTTTTTTGTTTACTCATTGTGGTTGAACCCAGAGCTTACCAGAGAGGAAAAAAGCACATTGCAAATGTCCTGGGGTATTTTTCCCTTTTATCCTGTTTGCTTTTAATACCTCTCTTTACCCATCATCCTCAGAGCCATCTCATGGAAAGATGCGTCTAACTCTCATCAAATGGATATGTTATTTCAAAGCGACATTAAACGCAATATTCTCTCTAGCTTGTAGGAATATTACAGACCTCCAACAGTCATCATGACTTGTCTGTTTTGCCCATAGATGAGGGTTTTACAGGCCGGTCTGATTCCAGCGCGGCGGGATAGAAATGGTTTTCCCCAGAGAGAATTGAAAGTAAGAAAGGAGTTCTGTGTACTGCACTTAAAACATACACACATTGTTCCACTCGCACACACAAACCGTGTCATACACTCCTAGATAACGTCATTTTCATATTCATAATGTCATTGCATATTATGACAATATACATATTTTATTGCTACATATAGCAATATATGCTATATTAAATAGCCACCTCAAGGAGAGACTTCATATCACATCTGCATCTAGACAACAACATGCATTATAGCTTTCTCAGGCATTCTCCATATGGCAGTGTGTTAGGTTGTGGTCTATATAAATATCTCAATTTAAATGTACACTTAACCTATAGACCAGGGGTCGGCAACCTAAGGCACGCGTGCCACTATTGGCACGCCGAGGGAAAATCAATGGCACGCCAAGCACATTTAGATAAATGATGTATTTAATACAAAACTAGTGTTTGTGAAGTTTAAAAAAATATTGAACGCCTGGTCGTATTCGCATGACAAATTGCCCGTTAATCTGTAATCGTAATCAACATCTTTTACATAAAGTTGTCTGTGCTTTAGAGGTCACGTGTCATCGATTGTGTAGTTTGCGCTCACTGTGGTGCTGGACTTCAGACGAGGGTCACAAATGGCTACTACGCAAAAGAAGGCAAAAACTGACGCTCGGTCATTTCAGCCCTCTTGGAGAGAAGAATTCGGTTTTGTTTTTCAAAAAGATCGTGCCGTATGCACTTTATGTTTAGAAAATGTTGTGTGCCGTACTTCCAGCGTTAAGCGCCATTTTGAAACAAAACACGAAAAATCCTTCAAAGATCAGGCAGATAAGGCAGAGTCCATCAGACGCGCTGTCTCCAGTTATGAGAAACAAACCGGCAGTCTTCGTGTTTTTACTAGATTGAAAAATAATGCTTCTGAAGCAAGTTACCGACTTGCTCATTGCATTGCGAAACACGGAAAGCCATTCACTGACGGGGAGTACATTAAGGATGCTTTCCTCTCTAGCGCAGAGGTCTTGTTTGATGGGTTACCTAACAAAGAGACTATTATATCGAGAATCAAAGATATTCCCATGTCAGCCAGAACTGTTCAGAGACGCATAGAAGAAATGGCAGAAAGTGTCAATGAGCAGCAAACAGCTGGGCTGAAGGATGCAATGGTGTTTAGTGTTGCGCTGGATGAGAGTGTGGACATAAATGACATACCACGTTTGGCAATCATGGCAAAATATTGTGATTCGAATGTAAGAGAGGAACTCTGTTGCCTAAAATCAATGACTGACACAACAAAAGGGGAAGACATTGCCAAGGCATTTTTTGAGCACTTTGAGGAGCGAGGGGTTGACATCGGAAGAATTTTTGCAATTACAACAGATGGAGCCCCTGCCATGGTTGGCAAACAGAAAGGAGCTGTCAAATTAATTGAGGAAAAAGTGGGTCACCCCATTATGAAATTACACTGCATAATACACCAAGAGAACCTGTGTGCAAAAATGTCAAATTCAGATCTTAATAGCGTTATGGCTACGGTTGTAAAGATCGTTAATTTCATAGTTAAGCGATCTTCCCTCACACACCGACAGTTCCAGTCCCTTCTCGAGGAAATGGACTGCACGTACAAAGATATCCCTCTCCACTCGGCGGTTAGATGGTTAAGCTGTGGTAAAGTTCTGGAGAGATTTGTTGGCTGCTTTGACAGTATTAAAGCCTTCCTAGCTGAAAAAGACCAAGTCTACACTGAACTCGAAGATGAGACGTGGGTTTTGAAAGTCATGTTTCTCACTGATATCACAGGCCACTTGAACGAGCTAAATCTCCGACTCCAAGGTGCAGAACACACCATTTTGAACATGTTCGAAACATGGGCTGCGTTTATTGACAAGCTGGCAGTTTTCTCAAGGGATATCGCTACCTCCACATTCCGATATTTCAAACATGTACGGGAGCTGTCCGCGCAGTGCAGCGTTAACACGAGTGAGATATCCAAATACATGTCCGAACTCGAATTGGAGTTCACAACACGTTTTGGGGACTTTCGGAAATATGGACCAATGTTCCCTTTTTTGATTAAGCCTGCGAGCTTCGATGGACACGAATTCGATGCATCTCTGATAGAGTGGATGGATACACAGGACATGGAAATGCAGCTAATTGAGCTCAAGAGTTCAGCACTCTGGGTGACAAAATTTGCAGAACTCCGCAAGGAGTTGGAAACCACAGCAGTGAACAATCAGGGATCTTGCATTTTTACATGCTGGGCATCATTGCCAGAAAAATTCTGCTGTCTCAAAAGAGTTGCTTTGGGTTTGCTGACGGTTTTCGGATCGACATACCTCTGCGAGCAAATATTTTCACACATGAACAATGTGCTTTGTCCCTCTCGCAATCGCTTGACTGTTGATCATTCCGAAGCATGCGTGAAACTTAAGGTGACGCACTACGCTCCCAAGATAACAGAGCTCAGCAAAGGAAAACAGGACCAGGGCTCACACTAACTGGTATTTATAAGTACTGTACATCTGTTTAATCTTGCATTAGCCTACACTGGGCCATGCTGGTATTCCTTGGCTTAACACTGAAAAGCAGCATTAAAACGTGATTCCAGTACTATTTGTTTTCCAAACTCTTGCTGCTCTGCTTTTTGTTCTATAAAAATGTTTTATATACATATGTAACAGTTTCAGTTATTAAAGAAATATGTGCAAATACGTGTTTTTAAAAATAAAGAAGGTAACTATAACACATGTGAAAAAGCAGCATTAGAACTGGATTCCAATACTATTTGTGTTTTATACTCTTGCTGTCTTACTTTCAAAGGAGCAAAATGTTTTGTATAAACAGTTTCAATTTTTAAAGAAATCTGTGCAATTTTGTTTTATTGAAAAATAAAGATGATAGTCTATTCAAAATGTTTCTTTTTCTGTTTTGTGTTTTATAGCCATATAGTATAAGTATACGAATAGTGTCAATCTAAAAAATAATAATATTGTGGTACAATTACATGTAATACTAAACGTTGATGTTAAAATGGCACAGTGGTTGCCATGAAAAAAATAAATGGCACAGCACTTCAAAAAGGTTGCCGACCCCTGCTATAGACGGTTTCATCAGACTTACACGCCTGGCCTGAAGTTAAAGGAGTCATATTGCACGGCTAAAATGAATATTATCGTTTGTTTTAGATGTAATGCAATGTGTATACACCATTTAAAGTTTAAAAAACATTGTATTTTTCAAATACCGTGCATGTTTGTATCTCCTCTTTGCCCCGCCTCTCTGAAACACGCTGATTTTTTACAAAGCTCATGGCTCTGAAAAGCGAGGTGTGCTATGATTGGCCAGTTCACCAGTGCGTAGTGATTGATCAAATACTGCAAGAGTGTGACGGAAATGTAACGCCTCTTACCATATTCGGAACATCAGGTTCCAAAGCAATTGTACTGACAGACGATACAATGAGATTTACAATTACGCCCACCTTAACTACGTGTAGATTTGGGCGGTCTTAGTCAAATCATGTTACGAAGTTACGTAGATTCGCCGGGGTGTGGGTACACTAGGTGTTTCAGGCAAGTCTGGTTGAGCATTCGCTTTTATATAGAATGCAGCTTTTGTTCCGATACTTTCATTTGTGCAATTTTACGTGTCTAATACTGTCATGAACGTGGGTGGTGAGGACACGGAGACAATGACAGAGGACCCAAGTGCAGACAGCGGGTAAGGGGTTAACAAGACATTTAATAAAATATAAATACAAAACAAAGACCCACGTGGGGGTAACAAAACAAAACACAAGAGTATAAAACATGACACCAAGGACTAACTACACCTAACCAGACTAAGACAACACTTGAATTAAATACAAAATAACTAAACTACACTGACAAGACAGGAACTCACCACATATGACACACACACACGACAGTACAATGAACCAGCACGAGACAGAAGACACAAGGGCATTATAAAGGGGATAAATCAAGAGGGGACAGGTGCAGGACATGAACTAATTAACAAACAATAACGAGGAGACGAAAGGGCGGGAAAAAAGAAGCCACACCGGAGAGTGGAAGACCAACAGGGACAAAACGTCACTCTCCACATAAAACAAACAAGAGGTTCTATCATGGTTCTGCCACTAGGCCAAGAAAAGCAAGACAAGGTGGGCGGAACCATGACAAATACATGCATGGGCAACTTATAACACACCAAAAACACAGAAAAACACGTACTTCTGCCATATGACCCCTTTAACTTCTGGTCTGACTAGTGGCTAATAATATAACTATTAATACTTTATTTAATTTATATTAATATTAATTTATATCAATATTTGAAGAACATCACCCACCCCTCCCATAGTCTCTTCCAGGTCCTACTGTCAGGAAGACGGTACCGAAGCATCAGAGCCCGCTCTGCAGACTGCTCAAGAGCTTTTTCCCCCAGGCTGAGAGAGCCCAGAACTCAATTCAACATGCCCCTGTGAAACCCCATAAAAACCCCTTTTTGTGCAATTCTGAGTGTGCTACTCACAGGTGAGTGAGCCTTCAAAACCACCTGTAGTAACACGCTCTCCTCTATGTGCACTATGCGTACTTTTTCACACATACTGCTAGCTGCTGCTGTGTGTACATAATCTCACAAAAGACTCAATAACGTACTATGTTTACATGCTTGCTCTACAAATCATCGTGCACTGTTCCCCAGCTAGCTGCCTGACTTACAATGTTTACAATGTTCCCCTTGCTCATGTACAGTATTTATTTGTAGCATTTTCATATAGACTGTAGTATATTTATAGTCACTCTCTCAGTAAATTAGTAGGTTAGTTTGTGTATAGGTTTATTCTTGTTTTACGCCACTGTTGTTCGTCTGTATTATAGCACTGTGGTCCTGTGAGGCACGAGATTTCGTCCCCACATTTAGCAGAATGACAATAAAGCTCAACTTGAACTTGAACTATTTTATTGAATAATAATTATGTTATGTAAAAAAGGTTTTCAGTTGTATTGTATATAATTTATTTAAAATAAACAATTTGTTGATTGGGTCATGTAACTTTGTCGCATTTAAGTTTTGCCAAGTAACGGTTCTTCTACTGGTAACCCAAAATAATATTGGCTAGACATAGGCTACTTTTAACTTGCTAGCTAATTGCATTTACTTGCTACAAAAGTGAGCGTGCACAGTAACGTTTGTTTATGTTGTTGCTTTGAAACCGCCTATAGAAGATTTGCACTATGACATCACAAAGTTCGTCAAAAATTGTTACATGAATCAGTCATTTCAGCTATTAACTTTACATGCTGTACATAACACATGTATATACAAACCCCAACGGTTGGGTTTTAAATTTAACTATGCTGGGTTGTTATACCCACTTTTTGATTTAAATATAAGCCATTTTCTGGTTTAATTTAATCCAACGGCTTGGTTCGTCATTTTTCGACCCAATGCTATGTTGAAAATAACTCACGTTTAGAGTGACGTTCACATTCATCCATGCACATATTTGCTTATAATAGACACACACATTTGTGTATAAATGAATATGCTGTTCATAAAGCATCTCATTGTTCAATCTCATCTACATTATCTTGACACAGTTCTGCAGATGTGTCTTATGCCTGCTCAAGCTCCTCCACACTCTTTTCTATGACAATCTACCATGCACACACACACACACACACACAATGCGCCAAACACACATATTCAGAATCTGTATCCCAGAGGGACTGGTAATGCGTGGGCAGCACTTTTCCATTGTTACACTGTATTTCACTCGCGAAAGAGAGAAAAACAGCGTAAAATGTTGTATATGCAGAGCAACATCTCACACTTCAGAGAAACCGTCTCCTATTACCACCTTCATTTTCCTTTCTGTAAGTTCTAAGGTACATATTTATATAGCTAGAGCTGGAGTGATGAGATGTCTGTGCACTTGAAACTGTTCAGAACGTGGGTGCCCAACCCCATGGCACCTATAGCTGGTGTGATGTATCAAAAGTAATCTATAAGTCACTTTACAAATTTTACTCTCTCTCTCTCTCTCTCTCTCTCATTCATTTTTCTAACTCCCCCTCCTTCTCCATGCGTGGGAATGAAACCATGCCAGTTCCTGCTGTGAACATCATGCCCCTCCATCACGTTTCTCCCATGACAGATGTGTCCTAAAAAATCTTGATTTACATATTACTAATAACTGAAATATCAAGTGTTGGTGGAAGTTCTGTATTAATCAACAGGATGATATTGATTTTAATGCATATTACGCAACTGTAGGTAAGAACTTAGATTGTTACATTATTTGAGGTACAAGTCAAGACCCACCACCGCAATACTAGGGTATACTGAGTGGTTGCCGGGGCATTGCCAGGCTGTTCTGAGTTGCTATGGTGGTCTGGGAGATTATTTGCAGTTGCTAGACCAGTGGTTCTCAAACTGGGGGCTGTGGCCGTAGGGGGGCCACAGATTTTGTGGCATTTTATGCAATATAGAAATTTATCATAGATTTTATGCAATCAAACATCAGAAAAATGACACCACCAACCAAAAGAATTGAGGTTCCAGCATTGTATAACTGAATGTTTTTGGTTTGATTAAAATTCTAAGTTTAAGATTATACGTCTTTATATGGGGGGCCGCAAAGCGATGCACTAAACACAAAAGTTGCCTTACAACGAAAAAGTTTGAGAACCACTGTGCTAGACTATTGTTGTGGTTACTGGGGGCATCGATATGCCAATTAATATTCATTTTGCATTCTGAAATCTCACTGGAATTTGTAATTTGTAATTGAAATTGGAGTTTGTTTTACAAGGAGGCTAATTCGTATCTTATTCGTACATTTTACAATTTGCTTTGCAATGTGACATTAGGTTTAGGGGTGGGGTTAGAGGAGGGGCTTCAGTATTGCTTTTCTTTGATGTTGTTGTACGTTTTTGGATGTTTTGCATCGTACAAATTCATACGAATTTGCCACCTTGTAAAATAGTTACGGATTCACATGAGATCAGGTTGGGTGGGAATCAAACCCATGACCTTTCTGTGTAAAAGGGCATTCGCATTATAACTACAATGTTAACTCTCAATAACCAAACATTAGAGACCTGCCTGAGACTGTTTGTCAGTACGTTTTATCGTACATTAGCTGGATCTGAAAATGATTACAACGATATCGTTCTCTGTATCTTTTTGTTATAGTTGTGATGTGAACCCTGCTATTCTCCTAAATTAAGAACGATTTTAAAATAGAGCTGCACGATTCTGGATAAATTCAGAATCACAATTCTTTTCTTTCAAATTGAGATTGAGGTTCTTTTACGATTCTGAATGATGACTAAAAGTAATACATCATTTACTAGAGGTTCTGACAAAAAATATATATATTTGGATATATAATATGTAGGACTTTGCTTCAAAATTATTGCATATTTTATGGTTAACCTACAGTAACTATAGTGAGAAGTTTTTTACAACAAATACCATAAGTAAACTGGATGTGAAACGTCTTGGTTACGGATGTAACCTCAGTTCCCTGATGGAGGGAACGAGATATTGTGTCGAGCCGACAGTTGGGGTTCGTCCTTGAGAACCTATTGCTTCCGACTTCTTTAGAAAAGGCCAATGAAATGGGCGAATGAAATTGGTGAATGAAATTTGCATGCCGGACTCCACCCCCGGATATCCGGGTATAAAAGGGAGACGGCGTGCCTCATTCATTCACCTTTGTTCTGAGGAGCCTGAGAACCTCTCACGACTGCTGCAGCGGGCAGCACGTGTTGTGGTATAAAGGACACAACGTTTCGTTCCCTCCATCAGGGAACTGAGGTTACATCCGTAACCAAGACGTTCCCTTTCTGTCGCTCTCTCGACGTTGTGTCGAGCCGACAGATGGGGTTCCTATGGAAAATGCCACAATGCTGTGCCCTGTTACAATCTCTAGCGAAGCCATGGTGACTGGCCTGGGCGTGTCAGCCGTGAGCGCTACCGCGAAATTGTAACCTACCAGTGGGTAGGTAGGGGGTCCCAGAGCTTTTCTTGAAAGGCGGGAAGGCCCCTGCCTTCGGCCCTCACCTTGTTCACAGCCTTGTTTCTCTAACAGCGAGAAGTCGCCCGGTACCGTAAGGCCACTGGGTAAGCGCTACTTCCTCAAATGGGGGATGCGCTACAGAGACCACTTCCTACCGTAGGGAGGAGTTTAGTGGGGATACCAACATGGTCTCGCCGTTAGGGGAGAACTCATGGGAGGAATGTGCGGACTGAAGGAGTTAACCGCAAGGTGGAGGTCCACCTAGGGAAGGTCATGGGTTACCAAGGTGGGAACCAATCATGAGGATACATCAGATGGAACCGCCCTGCTGGGGGGTTAATACGTCCGGTAGCACTAGGTCCGGTTAGAACTATGTTGTGGATAACTCAGTTGGTACCCGGCCTAAGGGCAGGGCTGCTCTGCCCAGCCCGCCCGCAGGAGGTGCTTGCTTAGTGATGGATGGAGTGACTGTTCTTCACCCAGTGGGGAAAGAAGGGAGGCTAAATTAGTACGCTGACCCACCTAGAAAAAAGGGAGGAAGGTACTGTCATAGGCGTATACCCTACCGGCCGTCGGTCTTACCTGATGCCCTGCAATACTCAATCTGATACCGGTTTTACGCGGACGCTGTAGGACCTCGCGAAGGTGTTGGGTGTAGCCCAACCCGCAGCTCTGCAAATGTCTGCCAGAGAGGCGCCTCGAGCCAGTGCCCACGAGGAGGCTATACTCCGTGTGGAGTGAGCTCTCACTGCCAGTGGGCACGGGTAATCTTAGGACAGGTACGCTGTAGTGACGGCGTCCATGATCCAGTGCGCCAATCTCTGTTTGAGACATCCCTCCCCTTCTGCTGATCTCCAAAACAGACAAAGAGCTGCTCAGAGCTCCTGCGGCTCTGCGTGCGGTCCAAGTAGAGGCGCAATGCACGTACTGGACACAACACGGATGGGGTTGGGTCTTCCTCCCCGGTGGGAAGCGCCTGTAAGTTCACCACCTGGTGTCTAGGGAGAGTGGTGGGAACTTTGGGCACATAGCCGGGCCGGGGTCTCAGGATAGCTTGAGAATCACCGGGCCCGAGTTCTAGGCAATCTGTGGACACAGAGAATGCTTGTAGGTCCGCTACCCTCTTGAGCGCCATCCGGAGAGCCGTCTTCATCGTGAGAAAGAGCGGCATCTCCGAGGGGCTCCAGTACCGCATCAAGGTCGCAAGAGGGTACGGAGCGCGGGTGAGGCGGTAGCCTTCCCGAGCCCCTTAGGAACCAAATGATCAGGTTGTGCTGTCCTAGAGACTTACCAGCAACTGGGTCATGATGAGCGGCAATAGCGGCTACATACACGTTCACGATTATCTCGGCAAAGAAGTGCTCACTAACACAGATTTAGACAGATTTGTGAACAATATTTGAGAGAAATAGGCCTTTTGTGTACATAGAAAAAGTCTTAGATCTTTGAGTTCAGCTCATGAAAAATGGGGGCAAAAACAAAAGCGTTGCGTTTATAATTTTGGTCACTGTATGTTGCAACGTCGCAACTATTGTGCACACAATGTAAGTCTACACAACGTTTTATTGTCTTCATTGGTAAAAAATGTGTTTGTCTGTTGCACAAGTGGTGTATAGATGGGCTACCCATTGAAATGTAATACTTTTTGGTTTTTGTTTGTTCGAATACCTAATCCTAAATATAAAATTAAAGTTTTCCAAGCTAGCATCAATAATTTAAAGCCCCTAGGGCACTTATACACCTCTCAGATATAAACAGTAATCCACACTCGAACTTAATGGGAGTATAACTACAGTAAGCTGCTTTCAGACAATTCCTAAAGATGACGCAAGGCTTATCTCCAAATTATTCTAGCCCCCTGACATTTCTTCCCTATTCTCGTCTCCCTTGAGTTTTCACTGAAATCCAGGACTCTTACATGGGGGCCAGAGGCAAGCCCAGAAAGATGTGGGTAAATCTGGAGAACCCACAGGTTAATAGTGATTAGTAGAGCAGATGTTTTGTCAAGATAAGAGACATGCAAGTCTCCAAAGACGTCCCACTCCGCACACATTTGTGTGCCTTGCCAAGGAAATAATACATATTAATACAGTTAGGTTTCATTCTCAGACATCCTTTGGCTGCCACCTCTGTGGGACCTGTGACTAAACAGATTTGCATCTGCGGTGCATCATTATAGCTGAGAACCCCCAGAGCTTCTGCTCCCATTTTCCACCGCAATGATAGCACACGACAGACTGAGTAAAGGATTACACCGAAAGCATCCTGCGCAAACAAGCTTCATAGGTCTTCATTTGACAGCCACCCACAAACAAACACTTGGCCAGCAAATAAGATCCAGTTTACTGTACGTCACACCCACAGCGCAAATTCACACCTGACATCTGAAGGGTCTCTCCTAAGCTCCTATACTCTCATGCATAGCCTACTGTAAAACTTGAGAAACTTCTCGAGCAGCATCAATTTGTATTCTCCCATGGCAGTATTGTTGCTGTGCATTTTCATAAAGTTAGACTTTGTTACATTGCCACTAATTGAATTTAACGATTTACAGTCACTTTGTGACTGTAAATAGTTGAACAACATTCTTAGTAACCTATGATTTTCTTACTATTTTGTGGGTAATGGTTAGATTTAGATGCATTTGTTTTAATGTTTTTTCAGGACCAACAAAAGATGTTCTTAAAAAAAAGACATCATGTCTACAGACCAGCTCTCGTACACAGATTTTGTAGTCTGAGATGTTCAGGAGATGATATTGGTGCAGTAACAGTAATCCCAGTTGTATTCAACAGAGCTTCAATAGAGTCAATAAAGTGAAGAAACTCAATACCTGTATACTGCATAGAGCATTCAGCAGAATCTACTACAGGAGAAGCAGAAACAATTCATTAAAAACACGGCTCCCAGGTCTGCGTACACAAACTCGAAGTCAATGTTCCAGTGTGAAATGAAGAACTAAAGGTTAAATATATCTAGCTAGTGAATATATAAGTAAAACGTTCTCAAGGTTTAAGTAGTATGTATTAAAAAGGTTTTATACATGACAATGTTTCTGGATTAAGATTATATTATACAAAGTGTCATAATCATATTCTGAATAATAATCCTACCAAAATAAGAAGGGAGTTATATAGTCGTTTTATGTAGCCACGCCCACTTTCATGGTTGTGTTTTGACCAGGACTGAGTATTATGTCAGAAATCCAGATTCGATTTTGGTAGCAATGTTTACTTTCAATTCAGTTCGATTCTCAATTCAATTCGATTTTCGATTAGACTACGTGAATGTAGATTTAAAACGATAATGGCCCGGTTTCACAGACACGGCTTAGTTTAAACCAGGACTATGCCTTAGTTGAATTAAAATATTATGTCGCTTTTATAAAAAATGCATTTACACAGGGATACATTACTGGTGTGCATCCTGAGACGAAACAATTGCACTGATATATTTTAAGATATTTCTGGGCAATTTATATTCAGTTAAGACAAGTCAAACATTCATTTCAGTCTGGGACTAGCTTTAAGCCTTGTCTGTGAAACCGGGCGAATGATTGTTGTTTTTACAAACATTGAACATCAGTTGCAAATGATGAATTAATAAAAAGAATTTTAGAGTCACAGACCTGGATATTAGACAACATGGACACCATGGAAGCATTTTCTATGCTCTAGCGATCAGGTGGTGTATGTGGCAAAAAGTCTTAATAATGCTAATGCTACAGCTTGACTCGCTGGGGCCCAGGTCAGGGAGCAGACAGAATGGCTTAACCAACTGTCTGCTTGCCGTCTCACGTCGCAGAATACACAAAATGTACAACATGTAATAATCCCTTCTCCCAAACATCACAAAATAGAGACTGTGTCTGTCCCCCGGATTAGCAAACATAAAATAATGCATAAACCTCTTGAAAGTAATTTAAAAAACATTAAACAAATTAAACATGAACAAAATACAGATAATCAACTGTTACGACTCGTATTGCTAAATATTAGATCTCTCTCTAATAAAGCACTTTTTGTTAACGATATGATAACAGATCATAAAATAGACATGCTCTGTTTGACAGAAACATGGCTAAACCAGATGATTATATTACTTTAAATGAATCTGTCCCACAAGATTATTATTATAAACATGAGCCTCGTCTAAAAGGCAGAGGGGGAGGTATCGCAGCACTTTACAATAACTCTTGTAGCATTTCCCAGAAGTCTAACTCTAAATACAATTCTTTTGAAGTCATGGTACTTCATGTTTCAACACCTAATACTAAGGATAAAAATTTTTTTTAATTTATTCTAGCTATTGTATATAGGACTCCAGGGCACCACACAGATTTTATTAAAGAATTTGGTGGGTTCTTATCAGAACTAGTACTGGCCGCAGATAGAGTCCTTGTCGTTGGTGACTTTAACATCAATGTAGATAACGATACAGATGCCTTAGGAATGACTTTCAAAAAAACTCTTAACTCCATGGGCGTTAGTCAACATGTGTCAGGACCCACTCACCTTCGTAATCATACTTTAGATTTAATACTGTCTTACGGTATAAATGTGGAGGACGTTAAAATCCTTCAGCAGAGTGAAGACATTTCGGATCATTATCTGGTATTATGTTTGCTTCACTGGCCTACGGCTGCAAATAAAACTCATTGTTACCAATATGGCAGAACAATAACGTCTTGGTTACGGATGTAACCTCAGTTCCCTGATGGAGGGAATGAGACGTTGTGTCGAGCCGACAGATGGGGTTCGCTCTTGAGAACCTATCAACTTCTGACTAGTTTAGAAAAGGCCAATGAAAATTGGCGAATGAAATTTGCATGCCGGACTCCGCCCCCGGATATCCGGGTATAAAAGGGAGACGGCGTGCTGCATTCATTCACCTTTGGTCTGAGGAGCCTGAGCATCCCTCGACCGCTGCGACGGGCGGCCAGCATTGTGGCAAGAAGGACACAACGTCTTGTTCCCTCCATCAGGGAACTGAGGTTACATCCATAACCAAGACGTTCCCTTTCTGTCGTTCCCACACCGGTTCCACGCGTAGGTATTAGAACCTCGCGAAGGTGTTGGGCGTAGCCCAACCCGCAGCTCTGCAGATGTCTGCCAGAGAGGCGCCTTGAGCCAGTGCCCATGAGGAGTGTGCCTCACTGCTAATGGGCAGGGGCGATCTTGAGATCGGTATGCCGTAGCGACAGCATCCACGATCCAGTGCGCCAGCCTCTGTTTGGAGACAGGCCTCCCCTTCTGCTGACCTCCAAAACAGACAAAGAGCTGCTCAGAGCTTCTGAGGCTCTGCGTGCGGTCCAAGTAGAGGCGCAGTGCGCGTACTGGACACAACACGGAATGGGGTTGGGTCTTCCTCCCCGGTGGGGAGCGCCTGCAGGTTCACCACCTGGTCTCCCGGGAGAGTGGTGAGAACTTTGGGCACGTAGCCGGGACGGGGTCTCAGGATAACATGAGAATCACCGGGCCCGAGTTCTAGGCGATCTGTGGACACAGAGGGTGCTTGTAGGTCCCCTACCCTCTTGGAGGTGAGCGCCATCAGGAGAGCCATCTTTATCGTGAGGTGAGAAAGAGCGGCAGCTCCAAGGGGCTCTTGAGGCCCGCCACCTATCGCAAGAGGGTATGGAGCGCAGATGAGGCAGTCGCCTTCTCGCGCCCCTTAGGAACCTAATTACCAGGTTGTTCTGTCCCCGAGGCTTCCCAGCAACTGGGTCGTGATGAGCGGCCGTAGCGGCTACATACACTCCCAGTGAGGAGGGGGGAGAGGTTACTCTCCAGCACATTCCCGATCGAGCACATTCCCGATCGAGCAACGCCGCGGGTCTTCTCCCCGAGAAGAGCACCAGGACGAGAAGAGGCGCCACTTATGGGCGTATAGCCACCTAGTGGCCGAGGCCCTAGCCTGAGTGATGTCCCAACTACCGCAGGGGGAGGGCCACTCAGGATCTCCTCGTACCATCCAGACATGGAGGTTCCAGGGGTCTGCCTGGGATGCCGTAATGTGCCCCTTCCCCTGGGAAAGCAGGTCCTTCGCCGGGGGAGCGGCCAGGGGGGAGTTGTTGTCAAGAGCCTTAGCTCTGAGAACCAAGTCCGGTTGGGCCAGTAAGGCGCAACTAGTACCACTTGATGCTCCTCTTCCCTGACCTTGCACAGGGTCTGTGCAATGAGGCTCACTGGGGGGAAGGCATACTTCCGCTTGTCCCACGGCCAGCTGTGCGCAAGGGCATCCGTGCCGAGGGGTGCCTCGGTCAGGGAGTACCAGAGCGGACAAAGGGTGGAGTCCGGGGAGGCAAACAGGTCCACCTGTGCCTGGCCGAACTGCTCCCAAATGAGCCGGACTGCGCGGGGATGGAGTCGCCACTCTCCGCGAGGCGTCGACTGACGAGAGAGCGCATTGGCTGTCTGGTTCAGGACGCCTGGGATGTGTCTGGCTCGCAGAGAGCTGATCACCTGCTGACTCCAGAGGAGGAGGCGCCGGGCGAGTCGTGTTAGCTGCCATGAGCGAATGCCACCCTGACGATTGATATATGCCACGGCAGCTGTGCTGTCCGACCGGACCAGCACGTGCTTGCCCTGCACGAGAGGTTGTAGTCTCCTCAGTGCAAATAGCACAGCCAGCAACTCTAGGCAGTTGATATGCCAACGCAGGTGGGGGCGCGTCCACTGCCCCGACACTGCGTGCCCGTTGCACATGGCAACGTCTGGCGAACTGGATCTCATAGCCGAGACGGATCGTACTCCCTAGCCAACCTGACGGCCTGGGAAGCTGAACCACGCTCCCAGGAACCGAGACAGGGGGGCTAGGGATTTGATCTGCTTCATCGTCCCTGCGGGGGTGGTTCAATGGCCAGCAATACGGATCCCTTGCCGGGGGAGGGCCCCTGGGGAGGAGATCGGCTGTGCTGTTTTTCCTACCTGGCGTTTACGCAGCTCAACGCACTGTCTGACTGAGAGTGCTGAGGGCTGATGTTTATACTCAACGTTGCGCTTCGCCATGGCGCAACGTCGAGTTGCCGTCCACTGTCGTGCCGAGAGTGGGAGCGCTGTAATGACCCAGAGAGAGAGGAAACACTTTTTGTGAGTAAGTGGGCGCTAGCCCCCCGGAGCATTTAACACTAAACTTTAATCAAAAATAAACAAACAATAATACGGAAGTAAAAGTAGGCCGGCAGCCCCTCACGGACGACTGCCGGCCACACAAACATAAACAAATAAACAAAACTTAACATATGTCCGGGCCCGGTCCTCTCTCGTCGGCAGTCCCGTCGATTCCTCCCTTTATGCTCCCAATCTCCTCCGTGGGCGCCGCCCCATGGCTCCCGTCCCGCCTTCCTCGCCACAGAGATGCTCCCAGAAATTATAGATCCTCTTCTTAGTATTATTAACTCATCTCTGACATTAGGACATGTGCCTAAAGCATATAAGGTGGCTGTTATAAGGCGCCTTGTCAAAAAACCCCAACTCGACCCTAGAGAACTAGGGAACTACAGACCTACAGTATATCGAATCTACCTTTCATATCTAAAGTTCTGGAAAAAGTAGACCTGTGCTTCTCTCTCCTTTATCTTAAATGTGTGCTCTCACTGTGCACGTGTGTGTGTGTGTGTGTGTGTGTGTGTGCGTGCGTGCGTGCGTGCGTGCGTGCGTGTGTCTGTGTGTGTGTGTGTGTGTGTGTGTGTGTGGGTGTGTGTGTGTGTGTGTGTGTGTGTGTGTGTGTGTGTGTGTGTGTGTGTGTGTGTGCGTGTGTCTGTGTGTGCGCATACTTGTCTGTGTACGTGTGTGTGTGTGTGCGCGTCCGGGTGTGTGTGTGTCTATGTCTATGTGTGTTAGTACGTGTGCATATTGTGTGTGTGGAGTGTTGTGTATGTGGGTATGTCTGTCTTCTGTGTTTTCACCTTTTTCTTGTTTTTACAGGTACAACTTTAATTGTTTTGCTTATAGTCAATATGTCTTATGTACAGCTGGTTGAGCCAGCTGTGATAATTGTAAAAAGCGCTATATAAATAAAGTTGAGTGAGAGAGTGAGTGAGTGTATGTAATGCATTGCACCCTTATGTCATTCAACTGGGAGGATGTCATGAAAAAGTGACCAGAAAAAAATGTAAAGGGATATTTGTAATCATGGATAGCGTGGCTCATTGAAGACACGAAAAACATTTGAAATTTAATTTATTATGTTAACTTTTAGGAGTACATTTGGATATACAGTAAGGGACGTCATAGCTAACAGACATGGACTAAAAGCCACAAAACCAGTTATGATATCATGGGGTCTTTAAATATACAGCTACGAATAAATTAAGAAACTTTTTTTGATTTCAAAATGTACTATTTCTAAGTATGTGTTTAGGTAAAATGAACATTTTTGTTTCATTCTGTGAACTACTAACAATATTTCTACCAAATTTCAAATAAAATCTTGTTTCTATATGCATTTATTTGCAGAAAATGAAAACTGGAGAAACAGGTCAAATAACAGAAAAGATGCTCTGTATTTTTCAGACCTCAAATACTGCCGAGAAATCAAGTTCATATTCACTTTTAAGCAATACAACAGTCATATTTGTACATGTATGTCTCTTAATTTTTCCCACGGCTGTAAAATAACATTTAGCAATATGTCTTGTCTAACTATCCTAAATTCTTCTTAAAGTTGTAATGTCTCTGTCGTTTTTATAAGCGTGTGATTCCTGAGAGCGTATTCTGACAGCATGCAGGTGTTACGCTGAGGGCAGTCCTCATTATTTTCACTAATGTGTGTCTGTTCTCAGCAGTTTTGCGTGGGAAGATGGAGGTAGTACACTGAGGGCTGATTTGAGACGGGCAATCTGAATTGTCACAGCAAAATTAACTCAGATGGCACACAGCCATTTGTTCACCTGTAGAAACATGTGACACATACAGAATACAAACAATGAGCCTCATTTGTTGATTTAAAGTAGAACCGTGTGCGCAGTAATCATCTTACGATAGGGTTTACATGTGATGCATGTAAACACCATTGACTACTACAGTAGGAAAAATTATATATATTTTTGTTCTGTTAAACACAAAAGAAGATATTTTGAATACTTTAGGAAAACAAACTGTTCTGGGGCACCTTTGACTACCATTTTTTGACTACTGACTTTTAATTTCTTGGGAGGACTATCCCTTTAAATATAGGGCCAGTATTTGCAATTATGTGTAATTCTATTCAATATTTTGTGTGTGTGCGTGCGTGCGTGTGTGCGTGTGTGTGTGTGTGTGTGTGTGTGTGTGCATGCATGTTGGTGAAACTTTGCCTGGGCACAGCTGGCACATTTCATGACCAACGTTCTATTTTCTGATAAAAAAATATGCTGCCTGACGATGCAAAATTGTCACCGTACTGCTATGGTGCTGGGATGGTTGCTAGGGTGTTTCTATGCAGTTGATAAGGCATTCAGAGAGAGTTTTTGTGTATTCTACTGTCCAGATGCTATATTGTATACTGGAGTGATCTGTGTGAATTACAGTCTTCAAAGAGCCCACACCAAACCATAATATTCACATCACTATATGACTCAGAATGACTCAGGTCCCTTTTCAATATAAAACAATTCAATATGAGTATTCAACATTTTCACAGTGATGCACTAGCAGCTAGCAAGTACTATAAAACCTGGAGGGACTGTGAGCCAAAAAGTTTATAGTCATGACAAATCATTCAGCTGAACTATTAGTGTCTTTCCTTTTTTTATTCATGTTTGTTCTCTGTACTGCTTGTTCTTCTGCTGGGCTCGTGAAGAACATAAAGGCGCTGTCCCTTCAGAACCATCGATCCCCCCACCTCTGTTCTCTCTCTCTCTCTCTCTCTCTCTCTCTCTCTCTCCACAGAGCAACGGTCCCCCTCCCTGCTGCTGAGAGCTGGTACAGCCCCCTCTCGCTCTTTCTCAATGCATCTTGTCCTTATAAGGAGAGAGAGTGAGAGCAGCGAGAGGGCTGAGCGAGAGCGTAGCCAGAGTGTACCATCTGCTCACGTTTTACGGGGGTGTTCGGGGGTGCTGTGCAAGAGTAAGGGGAGGTGGAGGGGGTGATGGAGATTGTGTGAATAACGCCACCCTACTGAATAAAAGGACAAAAATAGGTTTGGGAGAAATGAACGGATAGAGAAGCATGTGATTAATATGCCTATGGATTTCTCTGTGGGTTGATAGCATGTTGCGGCATGTTTCGAAGGGTTATTTTAAGTCTAGTGTGGCGTCAGTCCTGTTTCCAAGTATCGTTCATTGAGTGGGTTTTTAGGAAGAATTTTTTTGGTGTTACTCACCACACACATAAACCCAATGCCATAGCAGGCGTCACAGATGAAATACATCAGATGAGGACTGGTGCAGAGGTATCACAAAGCCCTTGCAGTGGATAAGAAAAAAGAATCCAAGGTCACCAAACCTTGCATCCATCAAATACACAGTCAGTCGGATGTTTGATTTGTAACTCGCCTCAGGTGTAGAGTCTCTAGAAATTAATGCTAGAATCAAAGTAATGATTTTGCTAGCATTTAGCCATGGATATGAACTGTGAGAAGATAGTGTGTAGTTCCCAACTGGGCCAACTAAACTGACCAACCTTATCAGACCAGCAACGCCAACCATCTTCGTCCAGAAACCCAATGCTGGTCTACCAGCTAACACTTGCTGATGGCAACATTGTTGCTATGCTGGTCCACTGGTTAAATAAGCTACAGACCAGCCAAACCAGTTTGATCCAGCTTGGCCAGGTTAAAAACCAGCAGCTGACCCATCTGGAGACCAACTTGGTAATGGTGTGGTCACCTAGACCAGCTACACAGAGTCAACCAGCTTAGGTTGTTTCATTCTGTTATAGCAAGGATTTTGCCTAGAGGTGGCTATTTCTAGTGTTGTGGGGTGAAAAAAATTGCGATCAAGCCCCTCCCCAGTGGCGGACTGGCCATCTGGCGTTCCGGGCGTTTTCCCGGTGGGCCGCTATCGTTTGGGGCCGGAACGGATGCATTTGCCACTCAGACGGACGTATTATAAATGTGAATGAACAACACAACTTGAATGCAAAAGACACGTGTGCATGCCAACCCATCCCCCCCCCGGAGGGCCGATGTGGAACAAAAAATGCCTGGGCCGATTTTTTTTCCCAGTCCAGCCCTGCCCCCCATGATTTCATTCAAAGGTCAGATCTTACTAAATGATCATTTGGATGACTCATCAGATCTGACGTATGCAAACACTGCAGGTTGCACCTCCGCATTCATTACCATCAAAAACCTCCCATTACAAATTACAAGCACAGATTCATTCTTAAACTGTCAAGCATGAAAACAGACATTTTACACCTCAACCACATGACAGTCGCGCATCCTTCTTCTCTCTGTACCCAGTGATGCAGGCATACATTCACAGGCCAAATGCATAGCCAATACAAATACATTCAATGCATGTCAGTCACAAACTGTACCTCATTTCACAGTGAGGTGAGATTTGGCTTATTTGCTTAGACCAACTCAAATAAGCACACTGGCAAACAGCTGCGTTCACCGGTTAGTTTCACCCTCCATTGGATGATTTAGGTCACTGGGCTAATATTCGCATAATAAGCGGGAGAGAAAGTGTAAGTGAGGGACACTAAATGAGAGTGTGTTGATGGACAACGGCAGATGTACAGTACAGTACAGTACGAATACATGATGCCACAACAAATATGTACAGTAGATTTCAATGTGCTGTCAACCTCCGAGAAAATGTAACATTATGAAAAAGACATTAAAGGATTTTGATGTGAGTTTATTTCTGTCAAGCAAAAGATGACACTGACATATTACATTTTATGTCATTTCAGCTTGCTCCTGACACAAGTGAAATGGTGTTGTATGTGTTATAATAGAGTTTAGTCAGTGGGCGTCAGTTTAAATTGAAAAAAAGAAGCAAGGCTGTGGGGGATGAAGTACATCAGTCTATTGAATGTGGTAACGTTCTGGAGCTGATTGTCGTTGAACACCGGCTGTTCAGCGGATGAAAAATTGAAAATATACCCTTCTACAAATTTTAAATTGCTTTTACAATGAACAAAATACAGGTGAACATTAGAAATGGTTTTGAAGATGAATATATAGTGACAGCCCAAATAATTTGTTTTAAGTCCCCGTGAACCGGAAGTTGCATTTTTACTTCCGTATTTTGACGCATTTCAGAGAAATGAAATGAAATGAAACTGACAGCAGACTGACAGTTGAAGGGGAGGAGTTAACAGATGCTCTACCCCAAGCCATCTAACTTACGTCATTTAAGAAAGAAAGTCACTAGAGGGCCGAAGTGCATTTTCAGATTTTAACTGAAGCTTACGAGGGCACATGAATTATAAAAAGAGAATGACACACTGATAAGCTATTTACAATAAACGCTGCAATATTTCATGAACAAATAGGACTTCATTTATTTCACTGGGACTTTAAGGAAGTATTTGATGAGAAAAGTTAACACAAAAGACAATCTCTGATAGTTCGTAACAATTTTGTTCAGGTGGCTAATCTTATTTTTACGGTTAGTACGATTTGCATTTGCACCAATGGCATTGGGTGGGGGAGGGGCTTCAGTGTTGCTTTTTCTAATAATCGTACGAGCTAACCACCTTGTGAAATAGTTTAGAATTTCTGTGAGTTCAGGTCAGAAAAGTTCATTTTGACTTTTGATTGACGGCAAATTTAAACATCCCTAAATACCAAACATAGCTATTTAAGATTTTAAAGAGATCACATTCATGATTATTCTATTCATATATGTACTTATTTGTTTGGATAAGAATATTATGTGAATGCATTCAGTCTGGGCATAACATTCCTTCTGTATAACCAATTTCTCATTTCCTAGCAGCCACATGCACTGTTTATCTCACGTCTTAGACTGTGACAGAAAACCTAAAAAATAAAAGATACAAGGGTATAGTCACGCTTTTCAGGAAATTGTCCTGCACGATCTTACCTCTTGTGTTTAATGTCACAATAAGATTTCCCCTCACAGCCAGCCCTCCAGATCTCTGTCACCTAGCAATAAGAAGATCTGTTTATGACATCAGCAAGAGGGAGCTCTGCTGATTTGTCACCACTGTGGCTGTCAGTCATGCCACTTCATAATTACTTTGGCGATGGTTGCTAAGACCAGCATCCCTATTTGAACAAACCTGTGACGATCTGGCTTACGTTTCTTCATCAAATGTAAAATTTAGTTTACTTTTAAAATTGGTTGTTGTTTTTTGATGTTTTCATAAGCATTAACAGTACTGTTAAACAACACAAAAAATTACTGTGAATGGGTTCAAACTCTAAAAGAGGAATGAAAACAGCAATAAAATATTCATCTTAACAGAATGTAAGCGAAAGAATGCACATTAACACAGAGAGAATAAGTGAGCATGCCTGAAAGTGAAACCTCACAGTGCAGATCCTCTTATTGAGCACAGCGGCTCGACAGGAAAGCTTCTGTCTATAATTAGATATACATTTGTCTGATTCTCTCTAATGCACCACCACAACACTGGCGACGGCTCACGCGGGGGGTAAGCAGGTCTGAAAGCATTTTCAAACTGACATGTACACACACTTCTTTTTTTTTGGTCTCTAGTCGCTCTCTTGTTTTCAACAAAACATTTTATGTACTTTTCGACAAAGTATGATTCACTACTGACGTCTCAATAAACCAGACGCTCCCTACAAGACTCATTTTGATTCAGCATGAAAGTGAGTAACTCTGTTAAAGAGAAACTCACTAAGATGAAAAAATAATCTTCACACAAACCAGGAGATTACCCGGCTAAAAATATAGAGGCTAGTCATCTTAACGGTGTTTGTGGCTTCAGTCTGTGGGTGTTAATGTAGAACTGAAGCCAGCTGACAAAATAATCTTTTAGCTTTTAATTAAAATTTGCATTTTACATTTTTTAAAGGGATACTTCACCCATAAATTAAAATTCTGTCAACATTTACTCATTCATTTGGAATAATGTCACTAACTAAACAGATCTCATCCCCCATTTACTGCCAGAGTAGAGAAATAAATACGGGGGAGTCAATGGGGGATGAGATCTGTTTGGTTCCTGACGTTGTTCCAAATATCTTCTTTCATCTTTGTGTTTAGCAGAACAAAGAAACTTATACAGGTTTGGAAAATTTTGAGATTAAGTAAATTATGACAGAATTTCCATTTTGGGGTCAACTATACCTTTAAATCAGCTTGAAATTGTCCTAAATTTATGAAAATAGCGCAATAAAAAATTATTTATAAAATGTTCATGTATTTTCAAAATGTCAAAAAAGAGATATTGTTTAGAGATTTGCAAGTTGGGTGTAAAATAACATGAAAAACAAAATACATTTCAGTTTACAAGAATGTTTACAACAAAAATTCATTTAACTTTTTTTGGCGCCTCAGCTGGCAGAATATTATAGTTTTTTTGCAGGTATTTTTTATAGTCTATAAAAACGATACAGAGGAACGATTTTGATGCGATCGCTTTTAGGGTGATTTTTTCCAGTTGATGACTGATAAAACATCAACAGCCAATCAAAATTCATTAAAATTTAAAGTGCTCACACATTTCAAACTCCAGTGTGCGAGCTTAGAATAAACAAGTCCCGCCTTCCAATAAAAAGAGCCAATCATCAAATGCTAAAGACTGATGATTCTTTGCGGGAGCGGCTTTGTACAGAGTGTTGCGAAATGCGAAACTGGAAACTGACATTCTTATAGCAGAATTTAAGCTTAAGAAACTGAATTTATGGTACAGTTGATGTACAGATTTGGTTGTAAATATTGTTGCCAATTGTTATTGTAAAGACATCAGTCTTTCCCCATTAAAGCTTATAGAACTTTAGTCTTGAATTACTAAAATAGCAGCGTTTCAAACATGGCTGCCGAATGCGGTGACGTCCCTAAAAGAACTTTGCTATCAATATAGCAAGTCGCATATCATTGTAGGCTTTTGGCTATAGTTAAAAATGACCCTTCAAAGTCACAACTGTTCCAGTTTTATTTCCTATATCAACACAGGAAATCAAACTGCCCTTGACAAGCAAAGAATATTATTGTCAAATAAATGTTGCCATCTGCTTCATTTACATAAAAACTAATTTATATACAGATGTATGTTGTATATGCAAAAGTATGATGCCTTACAATGTTCAAAGCAAACAGTGTTTGATCATCCATTTAACCATATTTATTGCAACTGCGTTGTCCTACTTAACTTGGATGTAAACTGTATTTTACATCCAAGGCATCTTCATATCAATTTCAACATTGGTGAGCGAATCACTGATGTTCCATGGTCCGGTAAACCGTGGGCTTGCTGCATGCCAGGCAGGTTGAATCTTGAGTCGACGGCAAACAATAGCTGTTCGGCTCATGTGCCACAGGCCACTTAGACACGGCTCATTTCACCATCCCCATTGCCACGGCGACTCGCCACCATCCTTGGCCCTTCTTGGAGGGGCTCCGTCTATGTCACACACCGTCACAAACAAACACACACACACACACACACACACCTGCTGTTGTAGCCCGAAGGAAAAGAACCACATACCCCCCACCCCTATGCACACAAACAAACACAGCTCATGGAAACTGTTCCCTCACATACTCGCACACAACCCACCCCCCAAAAGAGATGTCAGTTGAGTTAGGGGGAGGGTGTGTGAAGGGGATAGTCAAGCGGAGGTCTTTGTGGGATGTCGAGCGAGAGAGATAGAGGAGAGACAGAACGAGAGAGAGCGCGTGGAACAGAGCGTTCTATTTCTCAGAGATGAGCAGCTGCTAGGCAGACGCTGTCTTGAAAGCAGAGAGACAGTGAGAGAGACCATTTGGTCTCTGATCGCGAGAGCGAGCGAGAAAGAGAGGGAGGGGGAGAGAAAGATAAAGCGAGAGAGAGAGAGAGAGAGAGAGACACACACACACAGCGTGAGGTTGTGGTTTAAGCAGGCACTAGCCGTGCGTTTAGGGAAACCCACAGACTCAGCTCCCTGGGATAAAAGACTCGTTTCTCACCCCTTTCTTTCACTATTTAGATCCTCCAGAGAGCCCCTACTCTTTTTTCATCCTTTTATTTTATTCCCTCCATCTTTTCTCATCCTCCTGCTTTCGCCTGCGGAAAGAGCTGGAACGCTGTGGTCTGCCTGAAACGCGTCAAACCGGTAAGCCGGATTGCTATCCATCTCTATTCCTGTCTGTTTTTGACACTATTTCATTCGTTCAATGTCTTTTCTCCGGTTCAGCCGTTGGATTGAATAGATACTGTTCAGCCGAGCAGGCTGCATTGCCTAGGTGATGCTGCGCCGGCATCCGTCGCAGCCGGTCTTTATTGCGCTCGGATGCAGGGGAATGAAAGAGAGGGATTGGAGGAAAGAGAGCGTGATGTTCTAGTTTCCAAGCCCTGAGATCGGTCAGCTGGGGCTCGTCCTCTTTCACTGCAGCACATGGCACCCAATACACACACTGACACACAGTCACGCACACGCTCTGTCTGCATTACCCAGTTGCATACAAACACCTTTTTTGCATTAGTACACAGCTCGAATCAATATACAGCTTCTTACATTAACTAAGGCCGGTACAATGTGTTATGTTTATCCACCCTTTTAAGCACATACATGGTTTATCGGCTCTATTTTCCATTTGGGGTTACATAGCTTGATGCTATCTTTAAGAAATGGCATTTTATTCCCATGTGACATTTGTGGAGGCATTCGGTGTAAATGATGAACCGCACAGGGGTTATTACTGTAGCCCGCATGTCATCGTATGTGATGCACTGTGTTTTAATGCTTGTGCATTCATCTTGCTAAAACAGAGAGAAAAATGAATGAAAGGTTGAATGGAGAGACGAACCGATCCTTTTTCAACCGTCGCTCGCTCTCGTATACATGAGGGGACATTGAAGAGATATTTCACAACTGAGAGGGGTCAGAGGCGGATGTATGAATGAAGCCCCTAAATATCAGGTCATACATGTTTACTGTACCTCCCTGTCTTCTGTGTGTGAGGTTACTAAGAGGGGAGAAAGAGATGGATATGTGTTCGGTTGTAAGACCACTAGCGTGTTAAAAGAAAGACTTTGGGCTGCAACAGAACGTGTGATTTTCTGGTAAATGATGTGCAGTGGTGGGTTATTGTGGGTAATAACTGCGCAAAAACATTGTTATCAAGTGTACAGGAGATTTACGGTACAGCTTGTATTTCACTATAAGTTAAATATACAACCTAGTTACATTGAGCATAAATAACCATTCAAATGAAAGAATAGATGTATAGATCATAGGCACCTTTTAAACAAAAAAATGTGAATGATTTTATTTTAAAATGAGATAAGATAATATAAAGTAACGTGTGTCGGTACCACATGCACCTCTCCTTACTGCAAATATGTGATTCTCCCTCATATATAATCAATCAGAGCCCGAAAATGTATTTACTTGTCTGTTGCTAGGACACTCCCTTCGAACATTTTCTAGGAGGCCTCTGATTGGCTGCAGCCAATGATGCAAGTTTCTCACCTCAAATCTTTCCCGTTCGCCCATGGAAACATGCCTGTCTGCGTTTCATCCTTTGCTTCTCTGTACCTCTCCATCAGCGACTGTCTGCACCTCGTCTCCGTTCCAAGCCTCTCCTTTGCTATCTTCACACCAGTTTCTTTGTTAGGCTCAACATATAGCCAGAAGAATGCTTGTTATAGAGCAGACCTGCGCGGTGCAATCCTTTGTTGTTTTCAGATTTCTTTTATCTAAAATTGATATGCAAGCAAAATAACTGTTTGTTCATTGTCAAAATCTGCGTGTGCGAATGGCAAACATTCAGACCACAGCTTTCGACACAAGTGTTATAAATGTGGTGTACAGTAAGCGGGTCAGGGTGGGGGTTCGGGGGGTGGGTGAAGTGGCCAGGAGCTGGACAGGTCACAGAGCGTGGGAATCAGGTGGGCCTGGAGGGTCAATAAAGCATCCTGGCTAACCTTGAGACGAACTTCCGCTGACATTGCTGCAGCTTGTCCACTACCTGCATTATCTCGAATGAACGCCACTTTGTGTTGGTTACCTTAAACAGAAATGTCATGTGACTAATGTTAAATGATGTCCTGACAGATCGGCGTCATAAGAAATCCTGCAATTCAAGGCCCCTCACCAGTGACTAATCTGAACCGTGACATTACAGGCAGCAAACATGAAAAACATTAAAAAAGCTACTGCCAATTGCAGTAAATGGAAAACTTTCATTTTCCTCTGGAATGCTGCATACATTGGTCGATTGTCTTGAAGAACAGCATAAAATTGCTTTTGCTTTACCTGCAGTCATTGAAATGAACTTGCTCTGTGATTTTGGTGTCATTAATATCCATGGGCACGTTGACATGCTTTATGAAAGTCCTAATAGATTAACTTTAAAACCCGAGTTAACCTCAAGGCTTTATGTTAAACAACCCGAAATCAAATCTAATGCAATTGATAGCCTCAATTGGCTTGGCCACTCCTTTCAGTTCATTAAAAAGTGGATTGTTAAAGGTCCAATGTGTAATTTTTTGGAGGATCTATGGACAGAAATACAATAGAATATACACAACTTTGTGTTCAGATGTGTATAAAGACCTTGCATAATGAAGTGTTCAGTTTTTATTACCATAGAATGAGCTACTTCTATCTACATACACTGCGGGTCCCCTTACTTGGAATTCACCATGTTGTTTCTTCAGTAGCCCTAAATGAGGTGGAGTGAACCTTTTCGCCAATTCGCAACCTCACCACTAGATTTCACTAAATTTTCATACTTTAATGTCTACAGCACAATCTCTGTCGAAAAACCTTTTAGATCCAAAGTTGAAAGATTATAGAAGCGTTTGGAATTGTGTTAATTTACTCTGCAGACCACCATCTAAAGCTTTTTAACATTCTCAGTTTTAAAAAAAATGCTATTGTATAAGTTATTATACTTGTCTGATGCCATCTGGTCTCACTGCACATACACTTAAATGGCTTACAAGAACAATATCACAAAATTTGCTAATGGATGGTGTGGCATATTGATGAAGGAAGCTTAAAATGTGTCCCGCTGACGGAGATCAGGCTCTTTATCAAACTTTCTTTAATATGAATGAAAGATATTTTATCTGCTCATAGCTACAATTCTGTTATTGCAGTGCAAATTTGGTAAATGATGTTCAGAACTGATCAGCTGGAGAGAATTCAGGCGATCCGACCAATCATACGTTCCCCCGTGAGTGACCGCCATTTTGTCCGACAAACAAACCAGTCCAAGAAACCTGCCGTAGTAGAGCTTTGGTGATTAATATGAAAAAAACGCTTTTTCATTATTGTAATGGTAAACAGAGAAATATATACCCAGCTTTAATGAACGTTCACAATATAACGATAAACGATAACTAAGTACTAACTTATAAAAATCATTCTAAATGAAGGAGAATAGCGGAGTTCACATCACAACTATACTAATACAGATAGGAGTCAAGATATTGTTGGAATCATTAATGTAACAATCACAGACGGAAGCGTTTGGGGAGTAGTGTTTTAAGGCGTAATATACTACTTATTGATATATTACTTACATATTACAAGGATGAGCATGCTGGCAAGATGTGTCCCTGCGATGTGATGAGCGCACCTTCAGCCTTCAGAGAGCAGCATTTGCAGTGACATTTTAAAGGAAAGACGTTTTCAGCAATGAAGTCGTAAAGCAACAGCTGTACTGTGTTTGTTGAATTTAACACAAATAAAGATTAAGACACTGATGGACTGTTATTCTTTTCTAGCAACAGTAATGAAGGGGGGCGGGGTTTTGCGAAGGGTCAATAATGATTGATTTTGCAATTCTCAAGATCAGTATCTCAATCCATTTTGGCACAAATCCTTCAAACAAATGAAACTCCATTTGCTCTTGGACTACATAAACTCCATTATGCATACAAAGGAGTTTATGTTCAGAACTGAAAGAGAGCTGTTACGAGAAGTGTTCATTGTGACCTGTGGCCCTAGTTTGATTTCCAGCCACTGCTTGATGTGCTGTATGAGATAACTCATGTTTTATATAGCGTATAGAAACTAAATGTTGCTGCAGACCTGATGCACGGTTTAAAAGAGCATTGCATATGAAACGAACAGGTTTAAAAGAAGCAGATTTGCAAGCTTTTGCACTTTATGATGAGTGCATAACCGCCTATTTGCAGAGCTCTCTACAATATGAAGATGTGCTGTGGTGAAAGACTGAGAAAATGAACTGATGGACAGTATGCACAGAGGCACATTTCTATCTTGTTTTTCAGACAAAAATATGCAAACATTCCTAAACAATTTACTTACATTTATTTGAGCAGTGTTATTGTGTATGACTAGATTGATGCTTTTATGGTTTATAACTTGAAGCAAGTGTATTTTGCTTACATCCCTGGCAAATGATTTCTTGCTTTAACTGACAAAAATGGATTTATCAAGATTTAACCAGCAGGGGTAAGGTTTTGTTTCAGTGTGTTGTGCAACCTCTTACAAATGCAATTTTCTTAGATTTATTAAGATCTCTAAAGCACATTTAAATAACTGGAGTTATGGACTGATTTTTTTAAACCGCAAGGTGAAACAATGACAAATGGCTTTCAGTATTACGTCACGTGTCACTTAATTTCCATGTTTTGTAGAGCAGATCCCTCACAGCCATATGAAAAGTATTATTATTTTCAATTTGCATACGCAGTATTAAGAGATAGAGACGTTTGTTTGGCTTACGGTCTCCGAGTGGCCCAGTGGCCCAGAGGAAGTGATGCTGGTGCTAATTCCTGAAGTAGAGTTTCTTATCTTCTGCTATCTGTCTATCAATCTTCCCCACATAATCAGACCAGAGAGAAGAGGGGAAAGTGCTCCCAGACGTAGCACATAACGTTTTGATAAGCAAGAAGAAGCTTAATGAGACAGTTCATCCAAAAATACCAATTCTGTCATCGTTTTTTCACCCTAGTGTTGTTTAGAATCAGTATATGACTCTTTCTTGTGTGTATATATTTTGAGAAATGTCTTGGTGGTGGTTTTGTGTCCATACAATGGAAGTCAGTGGAGGTCAGTGTTGTTTGGTCACCAACATTCTTTAAAATATCTTCTTTTGTGTTCTGCAGAAGAAAGAAATTCATACAGGTTTGGAATGACATGAGGGTGCACAAATGATGACAGCATTTTCATTTTTGAGTGAACTGTCCCTTTAAGGAGGTCGGGTACTAAACTAAGACATTAGTCACATGTGTAGAATAGTTTTTTTCAATTAGATGGCCAGTGCTATATTTAGAATCTGATTTTGATCCTTGACCTTGAGCAGGTGTGCTCCACACAGGGAGTAAGAAAGCAGGAGACAGTGAAATGGGAGAGATAGACAGAAGCTGGCAGGTAGACCTTAATGCAGCGTTGGTTTCTAGATGAGCTGCCAAAATGGCTCAATCGCACCAACTTGAATGTTTTGTTTATCAGTCTGAACAGGGCAAAAAAGCCACAACGCATGCGGTTTGTGCCAGTGTTTGTGGGTCATTTTATTCTCCTAATGATGCTTTTCAATTTCTGCTGACAAAACAGCTGCTTAAAACCATAATAGCAGTTCTCAGGGGATGTTTTGATTTTTAAAAACAAGATCAAAATGGGCCCGAGGGTAGAATTTGGTTATTAGGGATCGGGATATTGCAGTTGTGTTGTATTAATGGGACAATTGAGCAAGACAGTGAAATCACAAAATGCATTCGTCTGATGCCAGTTGTTCGTTTGATGTCGGTCATTGTTGAACATAATGCTTTCCTAATCAGCCTCTAAAAATGCAATTCATTACAAAACTCCAAAATCTAAAGGCTCATTTAGGTGATTAATTAAATTCAAGCCATCAAAAGAGAAAAACGACTTGAGGATCTCGGCGATCAAGATTTTTGTGTCCTGTTAGCCCTTGAGCAAAGGCACACAATGCTAATTTGCAATCAGTCCGCGCGCAGTTCTCCGGTCCCAGCCTTTTTTCTTCCTGCTCGGCGGATGGATGGACTGTGGGGGAGGGGTTCTCTTCCATGTATCACTCTCCCCTCTTCCTCTTCCCAGTTCTTGCATTAGCATGTCTTGTGTGGTTCTTCAGTACTGGTGTAGGCGACAAGGGGTCGAGCATCACCGTCCCTGTCAGCTGTATTATCAGATTTCCATTTGGTCGACGCTGCCACTTCCCATCAAGCCCAGAAGCGAACTCACCGTCAATACGAATTTCTCTTTATAGACCTGCCATGCTAGGCTAATGCTATCTCCAAACTATATCTGCTATAATGATGCCTATTAGGAAGGTGGACGTCTCTGGAAGGGCAAAGTGTAAAAGAAGAAGACCATTTACAGCTGGAAAGATCTTCTCTTCGTGAGAGGAACAGAACAAACATCTGACCATTAAATAGAAGGAGGGTCACTAATTTGCTTTTCAATCCAATGGACATTAGACAGACGGTTTATCAGATTTCTATACGTTCTGTTATTTCTGGAGATAAAAGGTTATAGTGATTTACAGTATGTGACTCTTTATTCTGTGGAACACAGCAGATATTTCAACAGATTTCAGTGGTTTTGTGTCCTTACAATGGGAGTCAATGTCGTTTGGTTACCAACATTCTTCAGAATATCTTCTGTTGTGTTCTGAAGAAAGTCAAACAGGTTTAGAATGACATGAGGGCGAGTAAATAAAAAAAAATAGGCGAACTGTCACTTTAAAGAGGACTAAAGTGCAAATAATTTGACTCATTTTATTTAATGTAAAAAATAAGGTAAATTTAAGGTCAAATATTTAGCAACATTGTTATATGCTTTTGTCGTTTGATTTTATTATTGATTTTGTTATGTTGCTATATAAGATTAATTCATTTTAATTTTGTTTATTATTATAGTTGTAGTGCTTTAAACTTATTTCAGTTTATTTCTGAGGCAACATTTCAGTTTTTTGTTAGTTTATTTTTTTCACAATCATTTTTAGTCCAATGTTTTATTTGATTTCAATAAACAAAAACGCTTTTAACTCGATGTGGACCACAAAGACTGTCGATAGTTGGTGAATTGTTTTGAACTCAAAATATTTCTTTTGAGTACAAATATAGTACATTATCAACATTTTTCAGCTTCCCTAGTTCCAAGTTCTATCAAATGCTACAAAAATCTATTAATGAATATCCAATGGTGTTTAATTAATGACATAATAAAGCAATAAGCCCCAAGAAGCAGTGGGTTCTTGGGGCTTCGCTTCACGTCGTGCCACAACGCCCTTAGCTGTTATAAAATGCACTGTAACTCACTCCTTCGCGGGGCTTATTGCTTTTATAAAATGGTTATTCCATATGCTTAGCAAGGTTTCATAAAATAAAGTAAATAAAATGATATTTAGGCTATGAGGTGCGGTCAGCCGTTATATATTGGGGTATTTTATAACGGCTTAGAACTCCGCTCAGCCAATCAGAATCAAGGACCAGAACTGACCGTTTTATAAATTAATTTAATGAAGTTAAATGAACTGAAATGACCGCATCTGTGATTTTCTTCTTTCAGTATTCTATTTGTTGTTCAGATGAGATGTTATGTTTGGTAACAAAGTTTATTTTTTCTTACAATACACGTTCTTGTTTATTGCCAAGTAAACATCCACTCTTTGAGATGCATCAAACAGATTGAGATACAGAGTGATCCTCTTGATACAGCATCAGTATTATAAGTATCGATGAATCACAATTGATCTGCCAATTTCTACTTTGTTTTTATTATCGACACACACATAGACACACTATACAAAATAAATAATAATAGTCAAATAACACGCTTTTTTAGGATCATGCCTTGCGGCTTGTGTGCATTTTAACTATATTGTGAAAGTATTTTGATAAAAGCCTGTGGAATCATGTGCGCCGCTGTAGCATAAAGTAACCATATAAATAAAAATGATAAATAAAATATGGACCACAACTCAAAGAGGCGGCTCATTCAAGATTAATAATGTGTAACTTGGTTTGAGGCTTTTACTCTAGTCTGGGGTGTAGTAAAAGCATATAGTATATACTGTAACACACACACTGCCTGTGCTGTTATTCCCTCTCTTTTTTCTTGTGCTGTAGCCTACATCTGAAGTTTTTCAGTAAACAGTACTTTCACAAACTTAGAATCTATTCTCTGTTTACTACTCCGGCTCCATCAGTGTAATGGATGTACAAATAGGTCAAAACTCATCCCACTTTTGACAAAAAATTGCAGAAAAAGTCTCTCTGAAAACGAGCAGAATAAGAGTACAATATTTGGCAAAGTATTAGTATCTCTTTGTTAAAACATTAAGGTCCATCTAATGGTCTGAGAAAACCTGTTCCAATTCTGAGAGAGATCTTCATAACAATGCATGTCTTTTGGATGAAGTCATTTTGACGTGACCGTGACCTACAGCAACATTGTTAGGACGTCAATGCCAGAGGTCAAAGGTCACAACTGAATGCTTGACCTTGCTTTGTTTACCGTGACATGAACATCAGAGAGACCTACATGGTACAAATGGTTCCAGATTTCATCCTGTGACATTTAATCTCTCCTTTTCTTCTGGGAGGTGGACAGATTGATCTATGCACTAGATATGGTACCAAAGTCCCAGGTGACCCTGAATGACCCCGTTCTCAGCACAGTCATGATGTCTGATGTCCTCTAACACTACAATGATTTCAACAACACATGCGCTGGATGACAACAAAACACTGCATGCACAATATGAAAAATTATACTGTATATGATAAATGACTTACTGTCGCAGATGCATAAATGACCAAATATAGTTTTCCGGAGTAAATATTGTACATGTGTGAATAGCACTGGTCACACAATGCCACAAGAGATGTAGTTTTGATGAAGTAGGTTCAAATCAGTCATAAAGCAACAGCCGTGAGCATATTTTTTGTGCACCGCACGCTCTCTTTAGATTTATGAGGGACATTGCCGCATAATGCATTCGACTAACCTGGTCTTATCTGAAGTGTTGTACTGGGGAGTGTCCTGTACACACTGTCTCTGGATGTGATGATAGATTGGTGGTCGTGCCACTCAGGAAATGAAGCAAATTGTGACCTGTGAATAAACATGTCACAACAATCTCTCCCCAGAGGTTAATCACTTGACTGGCTGACAGACTGGGTTGTGCGTGTGACCTCAAGAATCTAAAATGGTCAATTAGTGTTGGTTGTTCAAATTCAAAAACTGTTCCATTTACAATGTGGAATAGTAGTATAGACCACTTTGCAGGATGTAAACCCGTTTTGTTTTAATCTCACATATATACAGTATTTAAATGTTAAAGGTATTCGTTTAAAATTTTGATTCGGTTATAAACGTTCTGTTGTATTTTGTTCAAACGTTTGTGTAGTGTTAAAACACTGAAACAGGATTTTCTTCTGGGCCAGCGTTGTTTACGTCTTCCAAAGTGGTCTATAGAATACTGGTATATTTTGGCATCTCAGTTTAATTGTGAGATAGGTGATGACAAGCATTCAGTAACCCACTGCAATTTAACTAATGGAATTTACAAAGGGGGGTATCAATTACACAAAATTCCTCCTAGACATGATGAATGGATAAGAGAAAAGACCCAAAACACAATTTGAAATTCAAAATCATAATAAAAGTTCTGTACAAAATTTGATTTTGATTATCATAATTCCAAATTCAGTGGTTGAATCGTACACAAAATGTCCATATCATACTGTATATAACCATGACATTTGAGAGAAAAATATAAGAAATTATGTTTTGCTTATATATTCTATATAGATATAAAATATTTGATATGTTTTTATATATTTATACAGAGCCTCATAAAAAATAAGAAACCAATTCAAAATGTTTTTTTATTTTAAAACGTACTATTTATAGGTATTTTTTAAGGTAAAACGATCATTTTTGTTATTCTGTGAACTAGTAGCAATATTTCCACCACATTTCAAATAAAAATATCGTTTCTATTTGCACTTATTTGCAGAATATGAAAACTGGAGAAACAGGTCAAAATAACAGAAAAGATCCTCTGTATTTTTTCAGACCTCAAATACTACAAAGAAAACAAGTTCCTTTTCACTTGTAAGCAATACAAGGGTAATATTTATACATGTATTTAGGGAAAGTTCAAAACTTATTTTTTATGTGATAACCTAGATTTTATCACAGTTTTCATGCGTCTTGTCATGCTGTCAGTTTTTCACATTGCTGTTGGATGACTTTATCTCACTCCTGAGGTTTGATTTTGTTGAAATCCAACAGACACCGGACTGAACACAATGCATCTAGAAATGCTGATTTGAAATGAAAATTTGGAATGGTATCTTAATTTTGTCCGTGGCTCTATATGTAGAATTTTAGTCACAATCAATTTTTCATTGCAACTTCATTTTAATGACAAAATTCATTAAAAGTTTTAAACTTTTCGTTTTGTTTTTGTTTTTTGTTAGTAATTTGTAATTGTAATATTTTTAATGGTGATTCACGTTAACCTATCATTACTGTAAAATGGTATTTATTTATCAGGCCAACTGCCCATTTATTGCCTGGCAATAAGTGACAAAACTATAGACAATAAGTGACAAAAACTATAAGTGCCAAAATAATGTGTCTACTCCAAACGCATAGTATAAGGAAGTCATATATGTCATACATTTGTTTTTCATTTCCCCCATGTTTCTCTCTCGCTCTTTTGTATCTCCATCACTCTCATTCTCAGCCCTTTCAGCCAGTCTAACCCTGTCTTTATTTCCTGTGCTTTCTTTCAGACACCGGAGGCCGATGCTGTGACACTACAGGAGAAACCAACAGGCTCTCATTTGATGCAGTGAATTGCTCCCTGAGACAAACGCAAGCAAAGGTACAGACCAAAACAAATCAACAATTGCAATAGCCAAATGGCACCATGTGTGAGAAAAAGATGATCAAAAAAGAACAACAAGCAGGCAAAACATCAAGCCAAGCACAGGTCGTCTAAAATCACTGGATTCTGTCGCTTTGCAATGCAGCAGATTTTCTCATCACATTCAACACAAACAGCAGAGTCACAAGTCTAATCAAAAATAGCTTGTGCTGTACCAACAGATGCCTTGTGGAAGCATTTATAGATCTTTTTTTCTTGCGTTGCAGCACTGCCTGTTTGATAGCATCTCCCACTCACCTCAAACAGATATTTGAGACAAAAGCTTTAGTGTTTAAGTTATGCAACATCCTGGATGCCACATAAAAAATATATATGCATTTCTGGTCTGGGTTGCAGCGTAAGCACAAGTTATTGCTTTAGTTTCTGCTTCAGACGGTTGAGATGAAGGTTAATTTTTAGTCGGCCCATCACGAGCGTCATTTCCTTATAACATCAAGTTGAGTTTTTCAGTCCTCAAGCACACTGGGACTGTGTTCTCAATGTAACATTTAGATGTACAAAGTAGGTACAATTGAATGTTTTTAGTGTAGTCTGAAATAAAGCAGTTTATCATCAGAATGCTATTTTCAACCCACAAAATAGGAACAACAGATTAGGGATGTTTTTGACTTTTTTCTTTTATTTTAAATTCAGCAGAATGGATGTTTCATACACAGGAAACATGTTAAAGCCGTGGTTAAACCACCGCACTAGTAGTCTAACCTACTCACCCCAACAAAACCAAGCGTACACACACAGACACACACACAGTGACACCTCCGAGAAATGGTTTCACCAAGCCCATTGAATATAAGCAGTGCCTTTAAATAGCAGTCAGAAAAGAGAAGTGTGAAAGCGAGATGTTGAACGCAGAGCTGCAGAGAGGATCGCTGGTGAGGCTGACACAGTTCCTGTGGGGCTTCACGGCACTAATCGCGTTCAGACGGACTGCATGCGCCTGGGTGCCAGAGATATTGGAGAGTTTATTCAAATATAATAGATATACTGAGAGAAGAGCGAAAAACTACAAGGACTAGCAGTGAGAATCAAAGGGAAGTTGGAAGAAAGGCGACCTTTTGTAGGCTGGTAAGTAATGGGAGACGATCAACCTTTATGTTGAGTTGACAGCAACAGCAACAGAACGGTTTATTGGTTTTTGGTTTATTAACAGGTTGTGGTAGATAGATAGATAGATAGATAGATAGATAGATAGATAGATAGATAGATAGATAGATAGATAGATAGATAGATAGATAGATAGATAGATAGATAGATAGATAGATAGATAGATAGATAGATATAGATAGATAGATAGATAGATTGGTTGAAAGCCTCTGATATAGAGAGAGAGTAAGAGAGCGAGAGGCAATGTGGTCCACCCATGGAAACAGGATTCTAGTAGTGGTTGCCAGGAGACAGGCAGAGGAGGGATGTAGTGCCTCTTAAAGCGATCAACGGAGAGGAGCCATCTTTGCTCTGTGTGTTAGATGCATGGAATAGTAACTGAAAATGACAGATTAGCTTCTCAGAATTTCCCTAATTGTTTGGAGTCATGTTAATCCCCACCAACGTTTATCTGTGTCTGAATACCATTTTGTTTGATATTACTGTCCTACGAAGAGAATATTACTAGGACAATCCGTTCCATTAGCTTTACATTGTTGACAGAAACTGAATTGAGCAATGTGATCTTTTTCATGCTTGACTCATTGTCGGTTTTTACTAGCCAGCTGCCATTATGATAGAGTGCCGCAAGGATAACGTATTTTGTAGGCCAACCAAGATAGCGTTCCCTCGATCAAAAACCAATGTTTTTTTCCCATTGACTTAAAAGATCACAAAACAATGGCCTCTGTGATTGACAACGGTTTATGATTCTTTTTTTAAGCCTAAATACAATCGCCAGAAGTAAAAAGCTAACATATCCCTGTTGAAAGTCTTTTGAGAGTCTGTTGAAAGTCAGTTTTGAGAGGTTATATCTTCTAAATGAGAATTTCGTCAGCGCGTAGGAGCATATCAGTTTATTGATGTCCTTAAGGCTCACTAATTTTTAATAAAAGGAAAGAAAACTTTCATTTTGATTTCACTGGGGCTTTAAAACAAACCGATAAGTAACTACTCTGTGAATGAATCTTCATCCACATTTTTGAGATTTGTACCCGTATTGCGTTATATGTGAGATTTTAATATGTGATGACGTTTAACGTCCCTGGCAATCTCTCTCGTGGCATTTTGCTACTTGTTGGCAACCCCCGTTTTTAAGTCATGGTGAAGCTTTAAACAAACATCAAGCGGATTATTAGTGTTGTGTTTTATATTGTAAAATAAAGCATGAAAATATTTAGAGCTTATTTAAGGCAGTTAAGCAAAAACCCATTCAAAAAAACATGAACTTTGGGGCAATGGAACCAGAAATGCTAACTTGCGTTTGGTGTTTTGCATACAAAAGCACATCATCCCTGCGGCACTCTGTAAGCACCATGACATTTAGTTGGTTGGTTTATTGTACAGTATATCTGTCACGTTACAGTATATCGGTTTGCCCCGCCCACAACAAAAACCATTGGTCCATAATCCTGCACCTTATAACTGTCTTTCAAACATGAAATATTTTCAGTTTAGCTATAATAGCACAGCATTTACACTTTTAGTACAGACAACTTGATTATGTCTGGATAGGACATGTGTTTTAATATTTTTTATGTGTTTTTAGAGTTAGCGTGAGCTCTCTGTGTTACATAAAACGTATAATACTAGTAAGTGAAAGCCATTCTGTCTCTTTTCACCGCATAATGTATACACAAGTGCTGCATTGCAACAAGCAAGAGAAAACAATAAGACGGATAAAAAGCACTGTAACATCTCATTAGCATTTCTAAAGTCACATTTATAGATCCAGAGACTGCCAAGATAACGCAAACTCATTTACAGCATTGAGTACAAGGTAACAATAGAAAAAACATTATTATTTTGTTTAATTTGTTTAATACCCTTTGGGAAAAACCCCACAGTGCCAACTCCCTCATATACACCACAATAATCTCAAAGTATTTCTGATCATGAACGATAGGTTGTATTGTTTTGTACTGTATGTATTTGTTTCCCTTGTTCAGGTTTGCTGGCCATGGGGAACCTCATTAAGGTCCTTGGCAAGGATTTAGAAAACTGTCCTCATTTTTTCCTGGATTTTGAAAGTAAGTGTTTAACTGGCGTAAGGTGTGTGTTTCTGTGTGCTTGTGTGTGTTGTTGGAGATGGATGTCGTGTCAGGGTTGGAGTACGGACAGCAGGTGCAAACCCATCCTCTGTGTAGATGGTGACTGGCATTAGCACAGAATGGTTATGTTTTTTTTTTGTTTTGTTTGTTTGTTTTTTGGAGAAACTGTTCTTTTTTGCTCTCTCATTGTAGCTGCTTTTATGAAGGATTATGATCATCACTACATCACCAGAATGTCATGCATTGTATTCTAGAGAGAGCGAAAAGAACACGTTTACATTGTGATCCATCTGACCATGCCACCATCACCCGATCCAGCCCCTCTCCTGGCCCGAGCAAGATCCAATCCCTACGCCCAACCTGTACATCCCCCAGAATCCACACACATTCACATAAACACACACCCGACACCAGAGACACAAGTGCCTCACCTCCCATGACCCACGTGCCTCTCCCTTCTCTCTCTTCCAGGGGGATCATGGGAAATCTCCTGAAAGTGCTGGCTTGCAACGATCTTGAGCATGGCCAAATAGTTTTCCTTGACTTTGAACGTGAGATCATCAGCTTCTTATGTTTTGAGTTTTGTTTTCTTTCCCTTTTAATCATGGTTCCTCTTTAACCACTGCCCTCTTCATTTTTCACTTCCTGTTCCCCAGCCATCCCTCTGTTTGTGCACCAATGCCTGGCATTCAGTGCTTTTTTTGGTGAATTCAATTTGTGACGTGACTTTTTTGCATGCTTCTCCAGGTACGCTGCGCTCCTCGAGGCTAAAGGCCATTTTATGAATGCCAAGCTTTTTTAGCAGTTGAGAGTGGGATGGAAAACAAGCAAAATGAATCACTGTCATTATCGCCTATTTTCCGTGCAACACTTTGCAGATTTGTAAAGTGTGTCGGCTCCGTAATCTGTTCCTGTATATCCTTTTGTGTCTGAGTGTGCGTTTGTGTGCGTGCGTGCGTGCGTGCGTGTGTGTATGCATTATTAACCAGTCTGAAGGATTTAAGGAAGTGGGAATGGAAGCTGCCTTGTGAAAGGGGAGCCTCAATTTCCTTGTTCTCTGATGTTGTGTTCCCTTTTAACCTACCTAAGCACTTCTCTCCTTTATGAGTAATCTGTCTGTTTGTGACATCTCAAACAGACACATGCTAACCTCTCCTGCTTTATGGGGTTATTAAAACTCTGTCAAGTGTGAGCGCCCTGAAGTCTTAGAGCGGTCGTTGTCCAGTTTCTAGAATAACTAAGGCAGACAGTTAATGATGGAACAAAAGTTAAGGCAGAACAAATAATGTTATTTAAATTGGATGTGATCTCAAAACACTGTGGCACAAACTTGTCATAATCTCTCATTTAAAGTATTTAAAAAATATTAGGTAAAAAGTGGACAACAGCCCCTCTGTTCATCTGGACAGTTTCATATAAATTTGTGACAGTGAAACAATGGTCACCTCTGTTACACAGCTCTTGATTATTTTTTCTCACTTCTGAAAAAAGATGTGTGTCATTTTAATGCCGTTCCAAAAAAATTATTATTCTCAAATACAAGACAATACATGGGACAGAAACTGAATATTTTAAAAACACGTTCCAAGATCAGGTTAATTGTATGTATACATGTACATTGTGAACAAAAATTGGATGTGAATTTTTATAAAAAGTTGGCTTTATTTACATTGAAAGTTTTCAATTTAGCACACATATTGCATGAAAGTAGGAAAGGAAATGTATACATTTGTATAAATTACAAAGCATACATTATAAATAAATGTATATTGCTAATATAAATAATACATAATACCAATATTTAAAAGTTACAATATAAATTTTAATTTACTGTATGTAAATGTTGTGTATTTTTTTGACATTGACATTTTCTATTTAAAATATTTTTTTTCTATTCAAAAAAACATTTTTGTAAGCAGAGTTTAGTATTTCTGTAGTCATTATTTAACAATAATAGTAAATAATTTATTAATAATAATAATAATAATAAATGCATTATTAATCGTCATGTTAATATTAATGTTTTTTAAAGCCGAACAAACAAAAATCTACAAATCTGTATTTTGAACAATATTATTGAGTAAATGATTCAATGCTTCATTCAAAACAATACTTTGACAATTATTGGTTGCAACTTTTGCAATATCTGAGAAAATGTCACTGAATGTAGTGGTTTTGTAGTCATTTAGTAACCATTAAACACTTTACTAACCAACACTTCGTAATCAAACAAAATGAATCTTCATGAGATTGACTACCAGCCCTACAGGTACACTTTCATCATTACTGTAGCATTTCTCACATTTCTATTACCACCAATTTACCACAAAAAAAAGTTTTTCATCAGAAAGGTTGTTTGAAGATCACAGAACAACACAAACAGCCCCTTGAAGTAACACAGCTTTGAAGATCCTAGTGATTGCACTAAAATGTAGTTTGTTGTTTGTTTGCAAGAGGCGTAAATACTGATGTGTGTTTACTCAGCTGACTGCACCACCACCATCAGTCACAAGCATCTACATATTCACTCAAACAAACACACGAGCAGAGACGGATGTACAGAGCGTTCAATACAGGGAAATGCATTATGGTCCTCTGATAGGGGTTATTGCCTCCATCTACAGCCCCTTCATCTGTGAGGCATAAGGGAGTCAGTGTGTTATAAATCAGACAGAGAGACATCCTCTGTCGGAGGATCACTTATCATACAGAGAGAGACTTTGGGAGACTAAGGAAATCTGATCCACATTAGACCTTGAATGACTGCATTACCCAAAATGCCTCCTGCTGCGGTTTTAGTACCGCATAGCGTTAGCTAAAACGTCAAATTTAGCCACAAAAGCCAAATAAACAGAAAAGTGAAAGTAGATTAAATGAAGTCACCCAAAACTTCTATAAAACTTACTGTATGTTGAAAATTCATGTGACTTAGCTGTCCTGCATGCCGTGTTGAAAGCTGACGCTACACTTTAAACATATCCTAACCTAGCCAGCAACTCCGTATGAATCCATTTAATCAGTTTCCCACGATTTAGCCTTTCATCAGCATTTTCCAACAGATCTGTTAATATCAACCCCGACAAATCCAGACACACGCCGACACAACCTAAATCCTGCACTTCAGACCCACAATAACATCTTTAATACCAGATTAATCCCTGTGGATTTATGGTTTCCATCTTTCAGGGAAAGAGCTTTTTCCCTCTGGGTGCCAAAAAAACGATAATCCAATATTAACCACCAATTTAACTCACACCACAAAGTCCTAAAGCTTCTTTATTTCAATTATTCATCCAGTTTTAAATTACTGCATTGGACTAAACAACAAATCTAAATAAACCAAATCGGTAGAACAGGACATGACATCAGCATGTGTGTGACAGAGGTGATAGATAAATGTGGTGGGCCAAGGAGTTAAAAGAGGTCAGTATATGATCTTGTCTTGTGTGTCTTGTGATGTCTTGTGCACACTCCGCATGATCACCCCAAAATCTGATTTCAACCCGCAGATGCCCAGCCCACAGAGGCAGAGACGGCTGTGTGGAACCAGGTTAGTGCCGTGCTGGAGGAGGCTCATGGCATACTGGCAGAGTTGCAGTCTTATAATGGAGCAGGACAGGAAATAAGAGAGGTAAGGCTTGACGCCACGATGCTGAGGTGGTTGCCAGGGTGTTGCTATGTAACTGCCTACTGATGTGAATCAGATGAACCCACCCACTTGTATTTATGCTATTCTGGTTATTAAAGGGATAGTTCAACTTAAAATTTAAATTCTTTCATCGTTTCCACATCCTCATGTCATTCCAAACCTGTATGAGTTTCTTTCTTCTGCACAACACGAAAGAAGATATTTTGAAGAATGTTGGTAACACTGCCTTCCATTGACACAAAACCACTTAAACAATTCTCAAAATATCCTCTTTTGTGTTACACAGAAGAAAGAGTCATAGGCAGGTTTTGAACAATATGAGGGTGAATAAATGAAAGATTTTTTTATTTTTGGGTGCACTATGCCTTTAAATATGGCCTGGATTGATGTCTATGGCACTTTAAATATAATAAACACTAATAATAATGGCTCATGCTAGTTCCGTATCTGAAGCCTATCACTTTAAAATATTCTCCTATGTCCTTCTCTTCAGGCTATTCAGAACCCCAATGACCTCCAGCTGCAGGAGAAAGCCTGGAACGCAGTCTGCCCCCTGGTGGCCAAACTGAAGAGATTCTATGAATTTTCTCTCAGGCTAGGTAAGTGGGCGGCCATCTTTTTCCATTCACACCTTCTGTATTTACAAAACGCACTGGCCGCAGAGCGGCGGAGAAGCACGCAGGCGTCCAGCTTCTCCTCCTATGCAGCTGACCTCGTACACGGTTGTCATGGCAACCGTGGCAGTTGCGCATAGATGCAGAGCTTTCTGCCTCCCATGCAAGCTGACAACTTAGTACTCTCAGTTTAGTCGATCGGTTGGCAGTGCTGATTCGTAAGAACCGCAGATCTACGACCAGACAGATAACACGGAGATAAACTTTCACTGCTGCACTGTGGCATCGCAGTGACTCATGAGAAATAAAGACCCGCCCTCTTCAACACATCCCGGTATCCGCATATCAGAACGTCTGGCTGCCAGTCGGGTTTCTCGGCAGGTCCCCAGATAAAACATATCAGCCCCTTTATTTATAGTAGTGCTTCTGCATATTTCATGAGAGGGAAGGATATCTCCTCTGGAGACACGTTTAGGCATACTAATGACATTCAGAGACGGCTCAGGTCTGATGAGGTGGCTGGATGTCTTCTAGTCACAAATGCTGAGAGCTTCACACCAGCAGCCTTTTTCACCCAAAAATACAAATTCTGTCATCATTTACTCACCCTCTTGTCATTCCAAACCTGTCTGACTTTCTTTCTTCTGCAGAACACAGAAGAAGATATTTTAAAGGAAGTTGGTAACCGATCAGCACTGGCACGCATTCACTTCTATTGTATCTATTGTATGGACACAAAACCAATGCAAGTGAATGGGTGCCAGTTAACAACATTCTCCAAAATATCTTCGTTTGTGTTGTGCAGAAGAAAGAAAGTCGTACTGGGTTGAAATGACAAGAGGGTGAGTAAATGCTGACAGAATTTTCATATTTGGGTGGAGTATCCCTTTAATAATATTACTGGCATTTCCAATACTATATGCATTATATACCAGCACACCCTAGAACATGCAAACACTGCATTTGAGGGTCATTAACACTTGAAAGCACTGCGGTTCCCAACATTTTTCCGTATCCAGGCAACACTGATGGGATCACAGGTTCCCACGATAAATTGCAGCAATTACAAAAATACAAAAGGGAGGTGTTGGAGGTGGATAGGATAGTAATTGTTTTCCTGGTAACTATGGAGATACATACACAAATCGCAGCAGCACATTATTGATACATTATATGCAGATGGATTACTCACACATGTATGTTCTAACTTGTGTGCTGATCAAGGGTATTTTAGTTTATTCAAATTAAAACTAAGCTTTCTGTTTATTGAAATCAAGGGTATTGGCCTAAAAATTATTGGAAAAACGAATCGAAATTGAAATGCTTTTTAGAGTGAAAAGCACTCTAAAAAGTTTAACAGCGATTTTACGTGAAACAATTTACGCTAAAAAAATGTCTAAAAATCAAGCTGAGAAATCAATTAAATATACTGTTTAAATTGTGTAAATTTAAGTAAAAAAATTAAGTAATTCTGAGTAAATTAAATATTTCTATTAGAATTCATCACAAGTATTAAGTGTATATTAAAAATATAATTAGTTAATTAAATACGTATTTAATTATACTTATAAATACTTATTTGAACCTGACTCTAAAAATAATACAGTGGCTTAGTAAATTCACAAAAATAAACAGAAAAAACATTAAATCATTTAACTGATTTTATTTCAGTGGGACATATAAAAACATCCAACAGTTAATTTCTCTAAATTTAACATATATTATTTAAGTTTATTTAAGGCTCTAAATTATTATTATAATAATAAACGAAAACAAAACAATATTAAAATAAAACACATTAATCTTATATAGCAACATAAAAATAAACAAACAAACAAAAAATACTAAAATGACAAAACCATATAGCAAAATTGCTAAAACATTATCTACAATAACATAAAAACTATAAATAAAAAAATAAAAAATAATTGAAAATAATAATAAAACTAACAGCAAAACTATACAGTAGTTATCTTATAACTGCAGTACATTCAAAGTCTTGAAAAAAATCGAAATATATTCAGTCTGGTCTCATGGGAGTTCGTAACTGTTTTACGAAGTGGCTATTTCGCATGAATTCATACAAAGTAACTTGTACAAAAATGTATGATTATTAGAAAGAAGCAACAATGAAGCTTGCCATGAAAGCTAACGTCAAAGGCAGATCATACCAAAAAGGAAACATGTATACGGATTATCAACATCATTTAATCACGAGTTACGAATTGCCATTCAATTTTGTTGACCGCTTTGCATGAGAAACCATTTGAAATGTACTGTACGTCATTATTTTACTTTGTCTGTGTTCCTGTAGCATCAGTTGATAGCAAATAATGCTAGCAAAACCATGATCGTGGGTTTGATTCCCACAAAACAGAATAAAACATGTGCACTTTGAAGCACTGTCAGCTTCGGTCTGTATAAAAACAGCAGGCTTGGAACTACAGTGATGAAATAATGACACAATTTTGGGTAAACTATTCCCTGCGAGGGCAAAGGTGTTGGGTTAAATAGCAGATGATGAAATATTTTTGGAAGGCTCTAAGAATGATGATGGCAATAAGAATGAATCCGAGAGCGTTAAAACAAAAGATAACCTTATTCAGGAAAAACGACTGCATTCAAATCCGGATGTAATATCTTCTTTCAGAGAATGCTCTGCGCAGTCTCCTGGAGGCTCTGACCAGCCCACCGTACGCCCCCATGCAGCATCTGGAGAGAGAGCAGGCCCTGGCCAAACAGTTCGCAGAGATCCTGCACTTCACCCTCAGCTTTGATGAGCTTAAGGTGAGCTGACTTCAAACACAAACTTATCTTAACTTTCATATGAGTGTGCTGTGACTTCTGCTGAAATATTAAAGTAGCTCTCAAGTCAGCCGTGATGGTCTTAAAAAGGAAACAAGCAACTTTTAATCTATTGACCGATCTGTCTGTAAAAGTGTCATCTTGAGAACGGATGTCTCGGCTATCCTTTTTAACACTTCTAAATTCTGTCGTTGCTAGATGACAAATCCAGCCATACAGAATGACTTCAGTTACTACAGGAGGACCATCAGTAGGAATCGGCTGAACAACCAGCAGGTAAAATAAAAAAACTGCAGAAATAAATGCCACATTTATTTACATTAATACACTGCACCACAAATACAAGATATGTGTTTGCATTATAGTTAGAGGCGGAAAACGAAGTGAACAACGAAATGGCCAATCGGATGTCCCTCTTCTATGCCGAAGCCACACCCATGCTGAAAACCCTGAGCAATGCCACGACTAAGTTTGTGTCAGAGGTAAGTAAAATTCTTATTGAATCCTGTTTAATGGCTTTAGGGGTTAAGAATAAACTTGCAATGGATCAGCCTGTTAAAAGGTGTTGAATAGTTACATTGTCGCCCCCTAGAGGCTGTTATTAGTATGGTGTTAATCCACATGCATGTTGCAGAACAAGACTTTGCCAATCGAAGACACCACAGACTGCCTGAGCACTATGGCCTGCGTGTGCCGTGTCATGCTGGAGACTCCGTAAATTCCTCTAATTCAAGTCCTCTCAATAACAGAATGAACATTGTCGACGTTCCGTTTTGCTAAAGTGCTTATTTATCAACATTATTTTCTGTGTGAAGGGAGTACAGGTGCCGTTTCACAAACACAGACACCATGCTGTTCTGCATGCGCGTGATGGTGGGCGTCATCATCCTTTATGACCACGTTCATCCAGTCGGTGCCTTTGCCAAGACCTCCAAGATTGATGTAAGACAGAGCTCAGTAGTTTCACATACTGCACTGTGGCCCCGAAATGTGTCTGCACCCTGGACCTGGCAACACAAAAGTGTCATTTATTTTAGAGAAAGATTGCACAAGGAATCTTATCTTTGGTTTTAAATTATACAATATAACATAATTTTAGACTTAAATGTACTTTATGGGGGCACTGTGTGACAGTTAGCACACATGCGACCAAGTCTGAAAACCCAGCTAAAGTCATTTTAGTGATTTTTGGCTTTCTACATAAAATCATCCAACATAATATCAAAAACATTCTGTGAAAATATAATCTTGATGTCTTTAATATTGACCAGGCCAAAGATTGAAATCATAGTGAAATCAATGGTTGAAATCGAACTTTGATGCTCATTATCCCAAAATATGATTATGAGACTTTACCCTGGATTTCACAGACAGGGTCACATATTGTGTTTTATTATTATTATTACAGTATTATTATTTGACTGTTATCCTATTTATTATTTATAAAGAGATGCAGCATAACAATACATATGCAATAGCTGTATGAGACTATTACACAAATGAAGTGGTTTCTTAAAGGAACAGTTCACCAAAAAAGATTACAAACCTGTACGACTTTCTTCTGTGGAACATAATAAAAGATGTTAGGCAGAAAATGTAAGCTGCTGATGTTGCCAAACTCTATAAATGACAAATATGGTACCTTAATGGCACATTTTATGAAGAACAATCCTATTCACAATCATTATATAGAAAAGAGCAGCCTGCATATTTTTTCCAAAAATCTCCAGTCGTCTCCAGTAATGACAATAGGGTAAGAAATAAATGCAAGTATCTATTTAATAGAGTTAATAAGATGTTAATGTTTCCTAATTTGCAAGGTGCTTTGGATTAAAAACATCTGTGAAATGAATAAATGTAAAAATAATTGTGTTGGAACAGAGCTGAAGGGGTTGGTTGTGCTTTTTTAGTGCGTGGGTGGGCATTTATGGTCACGGTCAGGGGTGAGGGAAACAAGGTGCTGACCTTTCTTTAAAGCTTCTTTAAAGCTTATTTGTGCATGCGTGTGTGTGTGTGTGTGT
>NC_079905.1:14049561-14149561 GCF_024868665.1 Triplophysa rosa | reverse complement strand
TGTAACCATTTACGAAAAAACGTGATGTTTTGTTATGGCTTTTGGAGCAAGGGCGCCGCCATCTTGCAGCGCCACGGCATGTGACATCGCCGGGTTGGTTCGCAACATTGCAATATTATCCGATTGCAATACCCTACATTGAGCAGTGAAGAAAAACAAGTATTTCCTTACTTTTTGAATCCGCACTTGTTTTAAAATGGATGGAGACGAACTAGAACGAGCTGATGAGCACATTAATATTAATAATTTTGATTAATAGGACTAATCATGTGCTCATCAGCTCGTTCTAGTTTGTCTCCATCCATTTTAAAACAAGTGCGCATTCAAAAAGTAAGGAAATACTTGTTTTTCTTCACTGCTCAATGTAGGGTATTTTATACTGTCATGGTGACAGTATCCCCTATAATAACTGCAAAGTTTAGACTTCTTTTGCAACTGAATAGCATGCGAAGGTAACATGCATACATAATATTTAAGCAAATATATAGAGAACAGGGCTCGAAATTTACTTTTTCCTTGGAAACACTGGTGCTCCCAACTTCAAGAGTTAGGAGCATCCCCCCCAAAATTAATAGTTGAATAGTTGAAAACAAAATAGTACAATTGTACCATTAAAACATGCATGTCTGTTGTGTTTTACATAGTCACAATGGCTTCATGATTTCCTGAAATCATATTTTTTAATCATAAAACAAAGGCTTAAATTAGACATGTGGGAGGAAAACGATCGCATCACACTGTCAATCCTCCTTACTGACCCTTATTTCTCATCAAAGCATATAGAGAAACAGATCAAACTAAAAACACATCATATTATAGGCTTATATTGAGCAGATATGAGAGGAACACGATTGTTTTTTGAAAATCTTTGTTCGTGAGTATATTTAATATAGGTGTAAAGGGGTGATACGAGTGCAATACTACATTTCCCATGAGGCTGCATAGTAGCACAATGGTTACGTCGGCACGCACTATAAAGACTCATGGTGGTGTAGCGTGCTCTTCTCATTCATTCATCGACTCTGCAAACACGCACATGAGTTGTGTTTGACGGTTTCTGTACGGGCTATATCTAGAAGTGTAACACGCGCTAGTAGCAGGAAATCTGCGCTCCACGGTGTCTGTCTGTACGATAACTCTCGGCTTATTTGAGTTTGCAAACAAGCGTGTGTGAGTATCAGGTAGCCGTTTTTCACTTTATAAATTGTGAATATAAGGTATCTTAATGTATGAATTTTATTGTGTGTCTAAGAAATCCGTGTGTTTTAATGATGATTGGCCTGGCGAAGCAGTCCTCAGAGATTATGGAGGATGTGAGAGCAAATGTTTCTTAGAGGTAAAGAGTATTACCAAGTCTTAAACATATTCAAACATATTAAACATATTAGTGTCTTTATAAAAGTTTGTTTTGTAGGTCTCTTTTAAAGAAGAAACAACCGGTTGGTTTTAATTTCACTTTCTTAGATTCAGAGTGTTAAAGGTATTTTATTAAATTAGAGGACTTCTTGAATTAATGTTTGTGTTGATTTAAGGTATTAATTTTTTTAGTATTTGTTTTACAGGTCTAGCACGACTATTGCTACTATATTTGTATTTATTTTGGTGGTGTATTACCCTGTTTATTTTGGATACAGAGCTCTATTGGCATTAGAGTTGTATCATTATTTTGAGGGTTCTTTTGCTATTTTCATTATTAATATTATTATTATTATTTTCGTCTCTGTGATTGTTTCGATTGACTTCTGTTTCTTTGTTTAGTTTTTATATTATCTGACTCCTTGGCAGCTGCAGGGTTCTTCCGTGGGTGTGACTGGCACTGGTGCGGTGAAGGGGACTTTCTTGTGATTTTGTATCTCATATTGAGTGCTTTGGTTGCTGTGCTGGCTTGCAACCAGTGCAAGCCAGCACAGTCTTACAAGTGTTTGTAAGACTCTTACAAACACTTATTTCACTAGTGTTTGTAAGAGTCATTTCAATAATTAAGGCCTAAACGGCTCCTCATAAGTAACCATGTTTTTCGCTGCTTGATTACTATTCGTGTAACCATACATTTAACTACAAACATTATGGTGCAATTATGGTTATTTTAAGGATATAAGGTAATATATTTAATTTATACATTAAATCAATAAATATTTAATTGAAATATTAAATAAAAACAACTGTGGTTACTAGTTAACTTTAAGGATTAGAATTTACCTAGTGACAAGATTGAGAAGTTCTGGCATAGCTTTGTTTTCAACATACACCTGGGTCTTGAAACCAGACTGCTTGTCACTCAGGTAGAGGGGGTGAAACCACTCATACAGAGAGTTGTACAGTCCATAATGTATAGACCTAAACAAAAGAAATGCATATTAATGTAACAAATGCAACCAAAACGACTCAAAACAGACATAGTTTACATACAAAACCAACGTACTTCTTCCTTATCGCAACGCCCAAATCTCCAACGAGATCCCTGTGCGGTCCAACATCCACAGAGTTCCAGTTCCAGGAATTCGGGGAGCCCCAGTTCGTGAATCCTTCGTGGTGTTTCGTGGTGAGGACCACATACCTGCAAGAAAAAGTCACATATAGATATACAGAACACTGCAAGTGTACTAAGTTTAAAAGTAAATACACACTTCGCTCCAGAAGCCTCGAAAATCGCAGCCCACTGATCGGGCTCAAAAAACTCCGCGTGGAAATCGGGGGCAAACTCCTCATAGGTGAATCCAGGTGGATAGTTCTTGGTCATGTATTCTACATAACTGGGTTTAAGTGCGCCTCTCCACTCCCACCAGAACCACTCGCTCCCGAAGGCAGGTACGGAAAACACTCCCCAGTGAATGAAGATGCCGAACTTCGCCTCGTCGTACCATTCAGGCAGAGGTCTGGAGTCCAAACTAGCCCAATCCGGGGTGTATTTAGCGCCGATTAATTGTGTGCATAAGACCGCACAAAGAGCCAGCGATAACTGACTCATTTCTGATGAGGCTGTTGCCTTTTTTCTTTAGGTAGTTGTAAGTGCGAATGTAATATGTCAGGACCGATCTGAAAGCACGCTGATCTCTGCATAAGAGAGACGTTTGTGCCTATAGTTAACTTTCTGTTGCACATAATGCAGTTAGTAAAACCGACCAAACAAGTTTGTATTTCCTGATCAATCATATGACATTGAACACGTGACCAGGAAATTAGAACGTATCGCGATACTTCGATGTCATTAGTCGATCGGTCTGCACTGCGCAGTGTCCTACGAAGTCGTGAACAACAAACGTTGCCTTCTGCTTTAAATATGACTTAAAATCAGAGGCGCACATGGGATTTTTTAACTGGGCGGGACCAAGCTGTCAGCAAATGATTTCAACTCAGTTAGTTATTTTGCGTAATTTGGGCTTTAACTAGTGCTCAAGTAGTTACTTTGCGTAAATTGGGCTAATGGTTTGCACTAAAAAGCCATTGGAGGATTCTTATTTGAAATCATGGATAAACAACAATGAACAAAGGCCTACCTATCAACACTAGCAATGCATGATCAAACGGTTATTTGTCTAGTATGCTTATCACCCACCAAAACTTCATGCCATCTGCAAAATATGTGTATTTAAACATAAATCAGTCAATTTACCTCAGTCAACTTATAGAGCACATTGGGTTAGATAATAATGTTATGCCAGGACCCTAATTTAGTCTTGCAAGTCCAGATACATATTCAGATTGTTTTACCCAACCATTCTTTTTGTGTTAATTCGCTATTTGCCTCTGTCCACTCACCTAATTGCATAGTCATGCTCTCCACATTTTGCTGTGTTTGCTAAGTACAAAAGACTAGCTGTACAAATAAATAACAAAACTAATCTGCCTCATCTGGGAAAAGTCAACAGGCATAGAACACTTACATAGTTTGTTTTTTGTCTCTTCGTTGCCTTTATGTGGCAGTTATGCAGTCCATTTTTTTTCAGTCCACAAAAATCACCGATAGCATTTGATCACTATGGTTACTAGGGATGTAACGATTCACCGTGAGCCGGTTGAAAATCGGTTAAAATATGTGACAATTCAAGTCGGCTGAAATGTTCAAGAATCGCGATTCATGTTTTGAACAGCAGGGGCCGCTGTGTTAAACGCAAACTCGCTTTACATGCGCAGCAGTGGCGAACAACATATTGTAGCAATCAGTTTCAATTATGGCGACAATGAGTGTGGATGTTGATATTGAGGAAGCCCCATCATCATTCAAATCAGAGGTGTGGCTGCATTTTGGCTTTCCGAAGACTAAAAATGACAGAGGTGAGGTGCAAACAGACAAAACCAAAACTGTGTGCAAACACTGCAAGAAGACGTTTACATACACTAACAGCACAACCAAAATGATGCAGCACGTAAACCGTCACCACAGTAAAAAGCTCAAGGCACAGCCATCTGTAAGCAAAAAGCTATTAACGGGGCAAACCACATTGACCGGAAGATTTGCAGTCCCACTGACAGCGACGGGTGCGAGAGCTGCGGAGATAACACGGAGCATCGGTGTTTTCATGGCAAAAGATTTGAGGCCATTTTCTGTTGTAGAAAATGAAGGATTTCGGCTACTGGTGAACACTCTGGAACCCAGTTACACAATTCCATCACGCCACTACTTTAGCAAGACTCTCATCCCAATGCTTTACAGAGAAACAAAATCTAAGGTGGTTGATACACTCAGAAAGGCAGACAGCGTGTCAATCACAACCGACAGCAGGACCTCTAGGGCTACCCAGAATTATATTACGGTCACAGCCCATGTGATAACCAACGAGTGGGATATGGTCAGTTTTGTACTTCAAACTCGCCCTCTGTTTGAAACACACACCGGTGCTAATATTGCTGAAGTTTTAAAATCTGCTGTGAATGAATGGGGGCTTCAAAGGGCTAAAGGGCCGTGGAATTTCTGTTGTTACGGACAACGCGAGAAATATGGATGTTGCTGTCAGAGAGGCTGGACTAGACCCACATGTCAGGTGTTTTGCCCACACATTAAACTTGGCCAGCCAAGCTGGTTTGAATGCGCCACGAGTGAGCCGTTTGTTGGGCAGAATTAGGCGCATTGTTGCATTCTTTCACAGAAGCTCCACGGCCACAGCTGCACTCGCGGCCAAACAGATACTGCTGGAGCTTCCAGCGCACAAGTTAATCATCGATGTCGCTACGCGCTGGAACAGCAGCCTGGATATGATCGAACGCTATCTAGAACAGCAAGCGGCTGTGACAGCGACTCTCCTGAGCAACGACGTTCGGCGAAATGTACGTGACATCGATACTTTGGATGGCTCAGACATCCGTGATGCGGAGGACATAGTGACACTTCTTAAGCCACTAAAAACGGCCACCACTGTGCTGTGTGACGAAAAAAATCCAACGATGTCTCTCATTGTGCCCTTTAAGCATATGATCGAGCAAAACATGGCACCCAACGAAGAAGACTCCCTCACTGTGAGTAACACGAAGAGAGCTATACTGAACAACCTTTCAGACAGATACAGGTTAGAGCACAACCACCTGCTGGAGTGCACTGCCTTAGACCCCAGATTCCGGGCTCTTCCACATCTTGAGAAAACCCAGCATGAAGATGTATTCCACAGACTAAAAGAGAAAGCTGTGCTGTTGCAGAACCAGGTATTGTTTCTTTTTCACCCTCTCTCCAATTTTGAATATGGATTTTTAATAATTGTTTGATTATTATTGCATATTTAAAATTGCATTTTTATCTCTGTAACTAAGTGTATTGTAATACAGATTATACAAAAATATTAAATATTATATTGCTTATAACCATTTGAAAGTCATGTCACTATTGTACTATATCAGTCTTTTTATTTCTTGTATTAATCTGTGCAGAATTAGGGTGAAGAAGGTGCCAGTGGCCACCCCCCTGCAGCAGAGGAGCCTCCGGACCAGACAGGTAGCGCAGGAGCTGAGCAGCAGACACCACCTCCTCCCAAGAAAACTGCACTTGAGGATCTTCTTGGACGGACTTTCGATGAACCAGTTGCAGCTGCACAGCCTATCAGACAGATTGATGCAGAAATGAATAAATACAGAACTGAAACATCCATTTCCCTCAACAGCTGCCCACTCAAGTGGTGGAAAGAGAATGCTAGGCTGTACCCACTGCTCTATGGTCTAGCAAAAGCATATCTCTCAACACCAGCCACCTCAGTCCCTAGTGAAAGGGTTTTTTCGTCAGCAGGGGACATTGTAAATGTGCAGAGATCTCAGCTTATGCCAGAAAACGTGGATATGCTGATATTTCTAAAAAAAAACATGTAAAAAAATCCAAGCTAGGTTAATTTGTATTAAGAGACTTATTTTATTTGTGCTAGGAAAAGCACAGTCTGTTTATATTAAAGACAGTAGACTTCTTTTAATTTGTATAATTCATTTTTTATTTAATTTTTGAATTTAAAATTGCAATTTTGTTTTTTTATATTTGATATAAAAGGCATTTTTATTTCACAAAGAAATGTGCAGTTTTTTTGGAGAAATAATAAAGGGCACTTGTTCATTACTAATTTGTCAACTCATTTTGTTAAAAACGAATCGTGATTCGTGACCAATCGTACTGTGAGATCAGTATCGTGAATCGCATCGCATCGTGAGTTGAGTGAATCGTTACATCCCTAATGGTTACCGCTACTACAGGCACAATTGAGGCAGCTAACAGCTCCTCGTAGGAACCCCGGGGCGGGGTCAGGAGTCGGCTCTCACTAAAGCCTTGTCACTTGTGGTGTTTCGAGTCAGATCCGTGGGCGTGCTTCTTGGTTTTGACTAAATCCTTGGTGTTTCAAGCAGTGTTTGCCAGATTGGGCGTTTTGATTTTGATGTGCGGGTAATAATTGGCTTGGGCGGGTGGACAAAATTTGGGCGGATTTGGGATCAGTTTGGCGGGTTTGAAACATGTACATTGTATAGGCTTATATTTTACCAAACCCAAGTGTGCGTGTAGGCCATGGGCCATAGATGTGAACGTCTATGTTGTCATTTTGTTACTGTGGTTCCGTTGCTGCTGGTGTATGTCGCTAGCCATAGCATGGTACATTAATTGTGGCATTTAAAATAGCTAAATATTGATCAAATTTAACCAAATATTAATCAATTATTTTGGGCGGTTTTGTGTGCGTTTGGGCGGGTTTTGGACCGTTTTTGGGCTGGAAACCTTCAACTCTATCTGGCAACACTGGTTTAAAGTCTTACGAAACCTTACCCTAACCTTACTCTAACCATCTAAACTACATATGATTGTTAAAATGCCAAAAAAACACTGGTTGCGTGATGACGTCAGACTCGAAACACCAAGGATTTAGTGAGAGCAGAGCCGTCAGGAGTCGTAGCAGGCTAGCAGCACACAGAGAACGTAAATGTCGGTGGCCGACCGACTGAAGCAGTGACGGCAAAATAAGGAGCAGTGGCCCTGTCCGCCACTACTTAGGCTAATGTAACTTTACATAGCGGAAATCCTGATTGATCCTCAGTTTTACCGTTGTTTGTCGCCTTTCGTCACTTTCAAGTGAGGGGGACGGATCGGGATCTGAGGGTGCCATGGCCCCCCCCGTCCCTAGTGCTATCTGCGCGCCTGCTTAAAATACACAACGAATGCGAGAGTTGTATGTTTTGGTTTTGAAATAGATTTTGTTAATAGATATGACTTTTTTGGCAAGTAGCAAACGTAAACATACCCAATAATAGCCCAATTCAATAACCGTAACGTTTTTTAAGTGTACAAAATAATACTTAATATTAATTTCTCAAAGACTAAACTATAGTTCTGGGAAATACATAATTCTCACAACACCTGTAAACAACATGGCAAGACCATAAATGTTTTTCACATATAATTGTGAAAAATGCTATTAAACTTAACTAGGCCTACATTTAAGAAGTCCTTGCCTGAAACTGTAATATTTTCAGTATTGTAAAAACGTAAATCTGTTTTATTCAATTGCACTGACACCGACATGTTATTTACATCCACAAGGTGTTTTCTTGATTATTGTTTTTTGTTTGTTTGTTTATTACTTACAGTATGTATTGATTACAGAATAACACCACTGTTTAAAATGTGTATCGTTTATAAGCGTTCATTGGCATGTATGTAAATTCAACCTTAGAAATAAGTGAAACATCAGTTCGCTCTGTTGTTTATTTGCATATGTATGGAATGACAATAATCAAGACACTATTGCAGCAAAGCAAAACCTGTCAGAGATGTGCATGTTACAAGTCTGTTTTGAACAAACACTTAAAATATTGCATTAACAGGTTAAGAAAAGCCATGATTAAAAATTAAAAAAACAGTTTATTTTGTTCTGATTTTTCAGTTGTTTAGGCATTATACTGTACAATCAAATAATTAACAAAATATTACAAATAAAGAGTAAAGATCCAAATTCTTTACTTTAAGATTTCAAACAGATAGTCTTAAATGCTCACTTAAAAAAATCTCTAAATCTTCACATTGGAAATGAATGGCTTTAATTGACTCCATCCAGTTTGAGGGTCCAGGCTTGAGCAGGTGAGTCGGGCAGATCAGGCACAAGGACAACGAGTCCTGATAAGTGCAGAGGGGCCCATTTCAACGGCTCAGGGTTCCCCAACAAAGTGACCTGAACAGAGATTCAAAACAAACACTAATACCATCTTTAAAAAGGTTAAACGTTACTGTTTTTATTCATGTGATAATTTACATGAATTGGATAACTTACATTATTGTTCCTAAAAATTGTTCCATGACATAAATCTACTGTTCATTTATTTTGTAAATATTTACCACAGTTTTGTCAGACGTTACGGGTGTAGAGAGCTGAAACGTGTACTGCTTGGGATTTGTGGTAAAGATGGCATACACTGTGCTGCCTTTTGAGGTGTACCTGGAATTGAAAGTACATTTAAAATGCTAAAACTAATGAAGCATTTAGAAGTTTAATAGAAGAATGCCACAGACTAACTAAAGCTAAACTTTGATCCCAGAAGTATCCAGAAAAGTAGTACACCTTTTTGCTACGTTTCGATCACGAGAACAATGTTCGGTCATAAACACATGATATTGTAAAGTATCAATCAAATGATCACATGATCAGATCACTCATCACATCTTTTCATAAAGTAAAAACAAATCCACTTACCAAACCGGTACAGTAGCATTTTCAGCCTGAACTTTCCAAGGCTTTGTTGCATAGATGGCTTCCCCGTTGATCTTCATCCAGTCACCAATACTTCTGAGACGCTCCTCAAAAACAGGTGGAATCATGCCGTCTGCTGTGGGCCCCACATTCAACAGGTAATTCCCCCCTAAAGCCACTGTGTAGACCATGTCCTGAGACAACACCATAAGAGATAAAGAGATGCCTTTACTCTGGGATCACATGAAACTCTAATCCATGTTACATTGATAAACTGCATCTCCAATTGAAATATGTTTATTTGCATAATAATGCACTCAAGATCAGCGCACCTTTATAATGGACGGCAGATCCATCAAGTCACTCAAAACCATATTTTTACGATACCCCCATGAATACTTATCCACCGATTGGCATTTTTCCCACTTGTGTTTGGGCAGCTGTCCGGGGGTGTACTTGTCAGCGCAGTTGTAATAACCTCCGTGTTTACAGTAACACCCCGCCCCCCATCTGTCATTGGTCACCACTACATCCTAAAAGCAGTGCAACAATGCAGTGTTCAGAATTTTAATAAAATAGGAACTGCGTTACTTGTGATGTGCAGCTCTCACTTTGACCGGACTTTCATTGTAGAGCCAGGCTAGAAATTGTGTTGAGTTCCAATAGGTGTCAGGTGCTTCCCAGTCTCCATCTGACCAAATCAAATCTGGTTTGTACCTGAAAACACATATTTTGCCATCACATTAAAATGTTATATAAACTAAAGCCATGTAGACTGTAAAGGTTAATGTTTCACTTTCTATTTTCAGTCATGCACCCTTACAAAAAATAAACCATGTTTTTATTTTAGTGCAGTAACCATGTTTTTGCAGATTGATTGTTATTGGTATTACTTTATTTGTTTGTCAAATATTATGGTTAAACAGCACTTATTGAAGTGAGTATATCTGCAGTTACTATGGTTTTATTTAAAAAAAAGTAAAGCTTTTGTTCATTTTAGTACAAGTATCACGTGACCAGTATAATTTACCTCGTGACAAGATTGTGGAGTTCTGGCATAAGTTTGTTTTCAACATACACCTGGGTCTTAAAACCAGACTTCTTGTCACTCAGGTAGAGGGGATGAAACCACTCATACAGAGAGTTGTACAGTCCATAATGTAGAGACCTAACATTCAAAAACACGTAAAAGAAACGCATGTTAAATCAACAAAGGCAACCAACACAGATGCAAAACAGACATCATTTACATACAAAACCAACGTACTTCTTCCTTATCGCAACGCCCAAATCTCCAACGAGATCCCTGTGCGGTCCAACATCCACAGAGTTCCAGTTCCAGGAATTCGGGGAGCCCCAGTTCGTGAATCCTTCGTGGTGTTTCGTGGTGAGGACCACATACCTGCAAGAAAAAAGAACCGATAGATATATAGCCTACGACACGAGCATTGCAAACATACAGTGTAAATAAAACACACTTGGCTCCCGAAGCCTCTAAAATCGCAGCCCACTGATCGGGCTCAAAAAACTCCGCGTGGAAATCGGGGGCAAAATCCTCATAGGTGAATCCAGGTGGATAGTTCTTGATCATGTATTCTATATAACTGGGGTTAAGTGCGCCTCTCCAGTACCACCAGAACCACTCGCTCCCGAAGGCAGGTACGGAAAACACTCCCCAGTGAATGAAGATGCCGAACTTCGCCTCGTCGTACCATTCAGGCAGAGGTCTGGAGTCCAAACTAGCCCAATCCGGGGTGTATTTAGCGCCGATTAATTGTGTGCATAAGACCGCACAAAGAGCCAGCGACTGAATCATTTCGGAGTCTGGTGTTCCCTTTGTGTATGTCCGCATTCACTGCGGTCGTCTAAGAGTAAGTGCGAGCGCCTGTCAGTACTGATATGAGAGCACGCTGAACTTTGCGTAAGAGACAGACTTCGGCTTACTTAACTTTTTGGTGAACATAACGCTGTAATAAAAACAAGTTTGTAGTTCCCGGTAGATCATATGACATCAAACATGTGACCACAATACGTGGTTTCGATGCAAAACTGCTGTTTATCGCAGCGCTGCGCAGTCTAACTGGCGTGTGACATCGAAATATCGCGAGAGAGATTCGAACGCTGAGCTTTCGCACCACTCTCGCGAGACTTCAATCATTCGCATATAACTAGTAGGTGTTGTTGTAGGGAATCGACAACAGTTGTAAAATGTTGCCTATTTAATGCCACTAAAAATACACAACGAATGAACTGCAAGAGTTGTATGCATTCGTTTTTAATAGTTTTGTTTCCTTATATTTCAAAATAAATATACGTCTCAAATAAAGACAAATGAGCAATAAACAATGACTTTGATTTTTGGGCAAATAGCAAAGGTTATACACTGGTAAAACAACCCAATAATAAATTAAATAACTGTGTTTAAGTGTACAAAACTATGCTTCATTATTAAGTTCGACAAAACAATATTTCTGGCACAGACTTCATTCTCACAACAGATGTAAAAAAGATGGCACGACCATAAAAATGGTCCTTGAACTGATTTCCTTCCTTTCTAACCCCCCCAAAATAGCTATAGTTGTGTGTGGAGAAATGCTACCACAGAAATGCAAATTAATCTACAACAGAGTGCCATTGTCTGCAAGCTGTCTGGCAACATTCTGCTTATCGTCCTCTTCCTGTATAGAAGTAATAGCACTAGGCTCAGCTTCATCTCCTTCCACAATGAACACGGACCAATCAGAATCTCTAGTGCACCTCTCAACAGCCTCATTTTGGATACTGAGGTTCATAGAGGAGGGATCCTCATTTGTTGTAGTAACAAAGGTACAGCCATCGCAAAGTCCAAATCGCTTCATTCCCTGGGACACGATGCCTGAGAACACACGCCGACAGCCTTTACACACAATGGGCCAAGTGGAGCGATGGACCTGTTCATAAAAAAACAAATCAAACGATATTCATACGCATTGAAATAAAAAATACTCGCATATTACATCAATCTAGGGACTGTCAATAGACTAAAAAAACAAATCAAAATCAATCTTGTGATTTCATTTGGTATGATTAATGTCAGAATTATTAATATGTTGAAACTTGGCTGTGCATGTATATATTTAAGCCCTTGAAATAAAGTTTTGATGCATTTGATCCCTTTAACCCTCCTGTGATGTTTGGCGTCAAATAAAAAAACCCAAAGCAACTTTGACATCCTCTGATTGTATTTTTAAACCTTGAGTATTGAATATTGTCAGCAAGAAAATACATTTATATGATAATGACATAAACATATGAAAATAATAATTAGGTTTTCAGTTATTTTCATGCATTCTTCTCCCATGCCCTCTGGAGCTACAGCTTGAATGGTGTGAGGTTTGTTTTATTTCATCTTTTTTATAAGAATTTGAAGCATCTATTAGAATCAACAGCGTGGTTTCTGCAGGAACTCAATTCAGAGAACTCCGCAATCAAATTAATGTACATGTAAAATTGTTTTGTCCTAATATTTTAATTATGTAGGTAAACTGTGAGTAAAACAGCAAATAATAGTTTAAATTTGAGTAATTTAGTGTGTATTAAAACATTTGTGGGGTCAATATAACCCCAAACATCAAATCATTGCTAAAAAAATTGTACATACCAGAGATAAACAGAGTTTAAGACATTAAAGAAAAAAATCCTATAAAGATTTTCGCCGCTAGTCTTTTTATGGTGTTTCATATGTAGAGGAAATTTGATTATTGTCAAGCTTTGAAGAAAATGACTTTCATAATTTATTGAATCTCATAAGGTAATCTCATGTCATCACTGTAGAATTATATTAATTCAAAACTGGTTTGGAGCTGGTGAAATGGTGTATTTATGATATTACATTTTCCATGCAATTATGCGTGCCTTATTCTGACCATTTTTTATGTCAAATTAGGTAAATTCTTAATGCATTAAAAAACTAGGCCTATATAAAATACTTCTCAAAAGCAAAACTTGGAAAACTCTACATAGACATCTAGATTTCTTCAAGGGGTTTATTTAGACTTACAGATATAGCATGAGTGCGCAGATGTTCCTGTCGTGTAAATCGCTTGCCGCAGACCTCACAAGGATACGGTCTTTCTCCTGTGTGGCATCGGATGTGCCTCTTTAAAATGCCCTTCTGTTTGGCCGTGTATGGGCAGAATGGACATTTGTGCAGCCTCCCTGTGTGAAAACATAGATGCATTACAAAACATACTCGCTGATGTACAGCAAAAAGACAAATTATTGTTGCAATATGATTTACAGTAAGAGCTCTCACCTGGGTCATCCCCATACCAGTCATTCTGAATCTCCATACCACAGGGACCCCCGGCACCAAGCACGTCATTCACACGACCGAATCCTCCAGAATACCCCATACTCTGTGAAAAGTTCTCATCACGGTTGTGACTGGCTCCACCTCGAAACACCACATCTGGGAACTGCTTCATTGGACAGGTACCAAATAAATTGGAGTGCTCTGTGATTGGAGCCGGGCTACCATCGTCTGGTCTTTCCCCGTCGTTATTTGGGCCACGATAAAGAACCGTGTCTTTGGATTCCTGCGAAGACTCGCCCTCTTCATCAGGGTCATACTCAATTTTTGGGTGCACCAACCCCAAAAGCAGACCCGGGGTGGATGAGTTGATCAAATCTGGGCCTGAAGCACTCTTTATTGGAGCATTCATAGGTGGTTGGTTAGGAAATCCTCCTTGTGAGCTCTCACTCTCTGAGTCTTTGCTGCTAATGGCTGCCGGTGTGGAGAGAGCAGCCGTCGGAGCATCATCAGGGCTGAGGGCCTCTGTGACCTGAGAGCTCCTTTGGTCTATTTCAGAAGTGGATGCACTCGTGACTGGGATCGCGCTATCATCCGACTGCTCTCTACGCTTGCATCTCTCCCCCTCACGGTTACAGATCTCCAAAGATGATTTTATGTAGCCCTTACAGAAGTTCACCACGTCGGTCATCTGGAGGTAGCTTGCAGCTGACATTATTTCAATGACGTTGTTGCTTCGCAGGTCGAGCCGCCCCGAATACAGAAAGTCCAGGATGGAGGAGAACGCCTCAGCTGTGACAATGTCCAGAGACGCCGTGCTGTGTCTTTGGACATTGTCCTGCAAATAATGCATCAGAAGGGCACGAAAATAACCACTGCTGGCGAAGAGAATATTACGGTGGGCCTTGAAAACACGTCCTTCGACTATGATACTGCAGTCACAGAAGAAGTCCCGCTTACGCTGCTCGTTCAGCTCAGACAGAAGTCTGGACAGGTAGGAAGGAACTTCCATGTTACTGTATAGCCATGCGTTTCTCTAGAATTGAAAAAAAGAATAAAAACAACTTAAATGCATAGGAAATGGGGTTGCACGATATAGGAACATGCAATATGATAATGCTTTAAATTTACAAAAAAATACAATATACACGTTGCACATTCTTTCTGAGAGTTGATTATCATCACGTCACAGCACGTGCACACACACACACATGGGCACCAAATTTCACGTACCAGTCTATCTGCTTCACTATTCAGACAAATGCTGGGACGTATTATCAATTCCAGTAATTCCCATCAAGCAAATATTAATAATATACCATATTACCACATTTTGTTTCCTTCTTTGTTGCAACAGTTTTGGAAGGACTTTTTCTGTTCTGAAATGACTGTATCCCTGTGTGTAAGTCATTGATGGGTTTGGGGTGATGACTCAAAGGTGTTCAGCTCTGGGCTTCTTAAACAAGTTCTTAAACACTAGACTGAATCAATCATCAACAAAGCAAAGTGCACAGGGGCATTGTCATGTTGGAATAGAAAAGGGCCGTGCCCAAACTGATTCTAGAATATCATTACATACTGTAGCATTGAGATTTGCGCTCACCGAAATGACTAAAGTAGTCAAACCTGTTCATTAGAAGGTGGCGTATCAAAACATTTGTCCATGTATCTGCATTCACCCCAAACGTATAACCTTTTTTTACATTTTCAGTTATTGCAAACCATTACGACCCAGATAGCACAGGTGCGTCTGTAAGATGTCTGCTGCTAAACATCTTAGAGCAGTTTTACACCCTTTCTAAATCATAAACATCTTACAGACATCTTCTAAATTTAGATATGACATCTGACGTCTCAGAGACGTATTGCAGATGAGCAAACAATGTATTGAAGATGTAAATGCAGATGTATGTGTGCTATCAGGGGATATGCATATTATGATACGTAACGGTACATTTGGAATATTGCTGTAATTTCGGTATATTGAGCAGACCTAACTGAAAACTAGACCGAAGTCAATATTAAGAAAAGCTTTTAAAAATGAAAAAGTTCCAGGCAAAAACAACAACAAGTTTGTATTGGATATCGTAAGTTACCACACTCTCACGCTGTTAGAAAAACGGTGTATTATATCTGATCTAAATTTAACTAAATTAACTTAAACAACGGTAAAAAGTATAACCGGTATAAAACTATAAACGTAAACTCTTACCACCGTGCTAAACATCGGTGGTTGCAAGTTATGACAAATGGAAACATGATTACTTTAACAGCAATAAGCGAAATATAAACAGCAGCGAACAATAAATAAATCGTAGCGATACAAACACAGCGCAAACTCAGAGATTTTCTGAAACATTTAACTACCTCTAATACGCGCAACGGGGATTCTGGACAGGAATCCGTTTTAACATACATTTAGTTCATGGTTTGATTGTTGTTCGTGGTGGTCATTTAAAAATGTCTTCCTGCTTCACCACTTCCGGTTTGCTACGTTGTACTTCCTGCTGCCAGGGTGGCGATTCTTCAGCAAGGGTTCAGGAAAGAAATCGGTTACGTTAGCTTTTAAATATTAAACAATAGTTTTAACAATAGTTATGTAGTATATTAATATATATATATATATATATATTAAAGATATAGTTATTGCAGAAAAAGCTATAAACTGTAATAACACAATACCTTAAATAAAGAGAATTGTTAAACATGTTCAAATAATTAAGTAAAAGTCCCAATGCATTTATTTTCTTTTAATACAAGGAGAGCTATTTAATCAAATCAAGGATTCGGTTGCCGGGAAACCAGGAAACAGGTGTGCGTTTGCTTTTTAAAATGAAAATAGGCCTAACATTTCATGGGTCATTAGCAATGCTTTTACAGTTTTCTGGTGTTTGCAGGTAGATGATGCCCCCAGAAAATCATCTCGGGTCTTTGATCCACTCAACTACTCCACCCAACATCCTGTAGCTTTATCTCCTCTCCAGAGGGAGACCAGTCAGCTGGCCTTCACCCTGTCCTGTCTTTTTTATGTCAAATGATGGAAAATGATTTACTATTATCTCAGGGAAGTGCTGTACTGTATGGTAAATACAAATAATTTTCCTTCGGGCTCCTCACACACCACATCGATGTTTTCTACCAGGTGGATACTGCACCTTTCTGAAAATGGCCTTTTAGGTCACTCTCTTCTGCCCTTTTGATTCTCGTCTATACTTTGAGATGATAGTGAAGAAAGTGCATCTTTTAGCATCACCAGAAGAGGGAGCAAAATCCCCGAAGGAGACTGGCAGTGCCAAACACTTCAACAAGTGCCTGTATACATTATTGTTCTTGTAGATGTCAGCGTGATGAACACATTATTTATTTGTTGAATTTTTAAGGGCTCAAATGAAATTTGGGAGGCAAGATCTGCTCTAAAAAAAAGTATTGTACAAGTGATGTCCTCACAGTGCCCATATCTTAACATGCCCCAGCTGGCAGCTTGTGGTAGAGCTGTCAGACCGTGTTCACAACCCCCATTGTCTGCAACGGAATGTGTGTTTATTTGCTTTCTTTAGCCTGAAAATAGCTGTTTTTTAACATTTGGACCAAGATAAAACAAACACGCAGTTCCTGAAGGCTGCACCGCACCCATGCAGCACAATCCACAGCTCTCACAAGTGATTTTTAACACTGATGGGTCACCGGGTGAGTTATTTGTTTTGAGAATTTTCCCATGGTAAACCCACAGAGCACAAAGGCTTCATGGTGGCCCCTCTTAACCACAGGGTAGGCGAGTGGACATATGCAGCCATACACACTCTTTTGAAAATGAAATTTATAGAACCTCATAAAACTCCATTCAACCTTTTAATTCCTATATACAGACCAAGTGTTGTCCCCAACTCCTCTGCCCTGAATCAAACGCTTGCATCAAGATGAAGCAGACCTAAAGAAATGCTTTTCCAGCCTCTAGAATTGTATGTAAGTTTGTATAAAATAATTTAGAAACAATGACTCACAACACTGAACTGGACTTGAACTGACATTAAGAGGAAATTTACAAAGACTAAAATGTTTCAGGATTTAAAAATGTATATATTATTATATAATGGTGCAGTCCTTCTGGAACCTCATATCTCCATATTTCATGATTTTTATTTTTGCCATAAAGCATTATTATTAGTCACGCTTTATGTTTGTCACTGGGTTTTGCAAATATCTAAAAAGTATTAAAAAGTGCTTGTCAACTTTGACAACACAGTATTTAATCATTTAAAAGGCGCAGTGTTTCTCCATTTCTTGAAAAACAGCGAATTTGGACATATGAGGTTTTAGAAGGACAGCGACAATATTATACTGTATGATCATTATTTCATACTAAGAGACAACAATAAAAATTAAGCGCATATGTTCGAATTTCATTCTCAAGTCATGCATTCAACTTCCTCATATTCATGAACCAAACTAGAATTTAAAATGGTCAATTCAGAAGGAGCGCACAACCCTGGCTCCTGCACATGAATATTCTTCTGTCATCATCATGACCGATCAGTGCGGGTAGACAGTGCGGTGTGATGAAGCGTTCCGGCACCGACGGGGCAAAGAGCTGCATTTTCCCAGGCGTGGATGTACACCACGGGGATATTTAGAGCCACAGATGAGTGCTGATTAAAGAGAGAGACAATGGGAAGAGATTGCCATGACATGGTGGCATTTTCCATTTCGGAGGGCTGCCTCTCATGGGCGCAAAAACAGTGCCGTGAAACGTTTGAATTATCCTAGAATGTCAGGAATTTGTTTTGTGGCACCAGCGCAGACCCTCATCACACATTGATCACAAGATCAGAGACAGAGCTCGGCTGTCTCTTTTGTGTGTGTGCATGTTGTGGGTGGGTAGGTGGGTGTGTTTGTTTGAGGTAGAACGGTCATAGTATACCACAGTCAACAACAAAAGGTCTGGAGAGTTAGACATTAGACAAAGGCGGGGGGGGGGCTCTTGGTGATATGATCCCATTTTGGGGGGCTTTAATAAGACCGGCGCCCCTCTATAGTAGTAGACATCGCTGTCCTCTGTGGTCAGAATAGAAATCTCGTCTCTCTCTGTAATTACCACTTAATGTCTTTGTGTGTCATGGAGAAGATGTCTGCGCGTTCCCTTTCGTCTTTTCTTTCTTTTCCAGGCTGACGGCTGCTAGAAATAAACACGCCAGCCTTTTTATTATCATTTATTTAAAGGCATAAGAGAGTAATAATAGCTATTCCTATAACCACACACTTCCGGATAGAATCTCAAGCGGAGCTTTGCCGTCTAGACCTGCAGTGCAGTGGCACTCCTTGGTTTTCCTCACATTCCCTGAGTATAGTTCACCTACAAACCAAAAGATCTGGGGCTATCAAGTCCAAAGAATATCTTAGATTATCATAAAAGCATGGCTGTGTGACTTGTGCGCTATATTGCACGTTATTCAACAGCTTTGTGTGAGAAACAAACTTCTGAAACTAAAATTCAACTCATTTACTGATAACTTGCCTACCCTTAAAATGATTCATCCCAAAATGAAAATTCGGTCATCATTTACTCCCCTTCTTGTCATTTTAAACCTGTATGACTTTCTTTATTCGGCAGAACGCAAAAGAAGATATTTTGAAGAATGTTGGAAACTGAACAACGACGGCACTCATTGATTTGCACTGGTTTTGTGTGCATACAATAGAAGTGAATGGGTGCCGATGCTTTCTTCAAAATATCTTCTTTTGTGTTCTGTGGAAGAAATAAAGTCATAAAGTTTTGAAATGACAACAGAGGGTGTGTAAACCATGACCGAATTTACATTTTTGGTTGAATAATCCCTTTAAGCTTGTCTCAAAAATGGTTTGTTGTGTTCGGTTACCACATACAGAAAAAACAACAGCAGATGGCTTTGGAATGTCATGATGAGAGTAAATAATGGGAGGATTTTTTACTTTTCGATGAATAATTCCTTTAACTCCAGCCATGTGTCACTTCCCATCTCAGTCAGGACCTGATCTGACAATGATTCAACTTTGATAAGGTGCAGAATCATTATGTTTGACTGTTGTACATGTGTGATAATCTGTCTGTTGAGAGGAAGGGATTTTGATTGTGGCAATGTGGCGTGCGTGACAACGGTCCTGCTTGCATGAGTGTTTCTGTTTGCCTCCGCGTGGTTTGGATAAGTCTGTGTCATTCCCAAAGTGTGTTCGCTGTGCCCGTGAGAGCCAGCGAGTGTGACTGCACGCTGTTGTTTGGGATTGTGCCGCCACTACCTACGGGCCGGCCGTCGCTCGGCTGCTCTGGGCTGTAATGACAGGGCCGACTGGCTGTAATTAAGTTCAAACATAGCAGCGTGGTGGACAGAGCTGAAGCCTGCAGCCCTCAATATCATGCAGGCCGACCACAGACTGACAGCTCTCCAACACCCACCAAACACTAAAGCTATGCCTGGATTAAGTCTAGGAGCTGGAACAGAAACACTGGGGTGGGGAGGGCGACACTAAGACCAAGACTCACTCCAAACACTTTTATTACTGTAAATTCAGACAGTTTAAAGACTTTAAAGGGATAGTTCATCCAAAAGGAAACTTATTTCATCATTTACTCACCCTCGTGTAATTTCAAACCTGTATGACTTTCTTTGTTCTGCAGAACACAAATTAAGATATTTTGAAGAATGTTGGTAACCGAACAATGGACTTGCATTGGTTTTGTGTCCATACAATAGAAGTGCTGCCATTACCGACATTCTTCAAAATATCTTCTTTTGTGTTTTTTGGGTAGTTCACCTAAGATTGAAAATTCTTTCCTCATTTATTCACCCTCTTGTCGTTTCAAACCTGTATGACTTCTTTTGCAGAACACAAAAAATATATTTTGAAGAATTTTGGTAACCAATCAACTTTGACCCCCATTGACTTCCATTGTATGGACACAAAACCTGTCTCAAAATATCGTCTTTTGTGTTCCACTGAAGAAAGAGTCACAGATTTCGACTGACATGAGGGTGAATCATTGATAGATCTCCAAACGTACATCAGGCTTAGTACCACAAACTTAACTTTGCTTGTTTTGCCTTATTGTATACCTCACAACTGGAGCTAAGTAGGGTTGAGCCTGGTCAGTACCTGGATGGGAGCGCTCCTGGAAAAAACTAGGTTGCTGCTGGAAGAGGTGTTAGTGAGGCCAGCAGGGGGTGCTCACCCTGTGGTCTGTGTGGGTCCTAATGCCCCATTATAGTGATGGGGACACTAAACTGTAAAAAAGCACCGTCCTTCGGATGACACGTTAAACCGAGGTCCTGACTCTCTGTGGTCATTAAAAATCCCAGGATGTCCTTCGAATAAGAGTAGGGGTGTAACCCTGGCATCATGGCCAAACTCGCCCATCAAATCATCCCCATATGTATTAATTGGCTTCGTAATTTGGCTTCTCTCCTCTCCACCAATAAGATGGTGTGTGGTGGGCGTTCTGGCGCAATATGACTGCCGTCGCATCATCCAGGTGGGTGCTGCACATTGGTGAATTATTAATGAATTATTATTACAACTACAAAATCAAAATATTTCTACAGTTATATAAACTGCAGCTGTCACATCTTTAGTCGAGTATAGGCTCAATATAACCTGCCAACACTCAGATCCTCAACCCCAAGCCTTTCATTCACAATTCCTGCACACCCTGTATAATCCTCTTAAATTAAGTCTTTTCTTGAATAGCTTTCTTGACGCTCACAGGATTTTTTTCTCTTGTTCTAAATTACTTCATGACAAAGTGTTAGGGCAATAAATCTTTGGTAACTTGCCTATGTGTGTTGCAGTTGGCTTGGAAAGGCTTACGACAGCTATGGAAGAGATATTATTGGCAGTGAAAGAAAACCCTTGATTCATTTAAAATGAAAATGCTCCAGTTGTTCCTTCTCAAAAAGCTCTCCAAAAGTCTATCAAACGAACTGTGGTAACTTACCAAGAAATAACAACACTTAGCAAAATTGAAACATACAATCAAGAAAATATTTATGTCTATTAAATTCAAGTAGTGGTTGCAAATACTGAAGTTTAGAGTAACACTGCCAAAACAGTACAGTGGCATTGGATACAAGGGTAAAATCTTATATTCTGACTTCTCCCCCCTGCACCGCCACTTGCCCAGCTCATAAAGGATTGTGTACCGCGTGTGATGTGGTCGACGATCTAAGTCAGAATGAACTGATTACCATGGAGCTGCAAATCCTTTGAGTCATGGCACACAGTGAAATTCTTTAGGTTCTTAAAAATAGAAACAGTTCTCATTTTTTTGCCGATTTGTTTTTCTCATTGGATGTCTGTGGGGCATCCTCTCTTAGTTTAGAGACTCGAATCATAACCAGACCTTTTCTCTTTTTTCACTTTCTCCTTCCCTTCTGTTGTTGGAGCTTGTTTAATCTCGAGAAGAAAATTGGCTTAGCGTGGGAACGACAAGATTCATGGGGGGATACATTTGTTGTTTTTGAGTGTGTGCTTTTTTCGAGTCAGCTTGTGCCAAAACCTCATAAAGTAAGATAAAAAAAATGAGAGAGAGCGACATGCCACAACACCATGACAAAGATGGTCCCTGCCTACTGCTTGAGATCTTCACAAATGACAATCTTTTGGAGGAATAAAGAGAGTTGGAGCGAGAGAGAGAGAGAGGGAGGAGAACGACATTTGGGGAGAAGAAAAAAAGAGTAAGAAATGCGGATGGGTTGGGGGGGAGCGGCGGAGGAAACATTCCCCTGGCCACATTAAAGACAAAAAAAAGAAAACAAACAGAAAAACATGTCTGACATGAAGACGCTGGTTTCTGTGGCGACAGACAATGGCTGCTTGTGGCCTAGCGAGGCCTAACCGGCCCGTCTGGGCCCCGGCACCAGCGAGAGTTACCGCAGTCAGGTCCTCTATTGGGGGCTCGCCGCTGTGGGAAAAGAGCTTGAAAGGGACCTCGCTCTCGGCCACAAAGGGCCCATTCTGCTTCCTCTTGTTGGCTTTTGCCCCCCTTATTTATCTTCTGGGAGCCGGATGAGCCGGGCATGGTGGAGTGGGTAAACAGCGCTGCTGTCTTCCTCTGGCAGAGGTGGAGGGAGGAAGCCTACGTACTGCCTGAAGTCACACATCTTTAAGAGCAAGTAGATGCTCCCTGCAAGCTTTGTCGTCATGAGGGTGTAAATCAAACAATCGTAACCTTGAGATCATACCTGAATGTGCCCAATATAAGACAATTTACATGTGTATTTACAGTACCAGGCAAAGGTTTGAAATCACTTTACACAAATACAATTGAGCCAACATATCAATTTCTTTCAGTAGAAAACAAACATTTTATTAAAAAAAAATAATAATGGTTGACTTGGAACGAACAATGAAGATAAAGCAGTCAATAAGAGCCCTACATAGACGGGATCCCCTTCGGTAGATGAGAACTCAAGAAGCTGGACGATAAATTGCAAATTCTAGTCAAAGGCTGAGAACTTTGAAGATGCTAAAATGTAACATAGTTTTGCATAATTTCCACAGTTACAATTCCACTACAATATAGTTTTGATGAGTTTATATTTCCGCTTTTTAGAATAATAGTAAGGAAAGTGTAGGTGTTGGAACCATTGAGGTAACACTTTACTTAAAGTCTTTTGTATAATGCATTACAAAGGGTTATTGAAGGGTATGATGTATAATAATTATTTATAATGTGTGTTGTAAGACATTAAATGTTGTTGTAAAGAATTTTAATCAGATTAAAAATGTAAAGTGTAACAATGAATTGATAAGAGTTATAATGTATTAACTGTAGTTACAATTATTCATGAGACATTGCAATGTATTATAAGGTGCATTATAATAAATAGATAATGAATACATTAAAACTACTTTTATAATGCAGTGATTATACACATACCTCTTTGGACTGGTATATGTACACTATATAAACATTTTCGTCGCCACAAGTTTGATCTATTTATTATTCATGTAGAAATTAAAAAGACATGAGTAACAAAACAAAGGTGAAACATGTTACAGTAAAGGAAGGAAACATGCATTATATATACAGTATTATATTCATCAGTAAACAGGACTACTATTAAAATTTTGAAAAACTGAATTGAACATTTTTCTTGAGAAAATGAATAAAAAAACAACAACAAATAAATCAACAATTGAAATAAATACCTACCTACAAACCTACAGTAAGTACAGCATTAAATCATGTAAAAGGCAATAAAATAAAAAACAATATAATAACACTGACATGTCACATGCCATAATAAGAAAAACACAAAATGAACATACTGGGTCTGTCCAAAAAGTTCATAGTATAGAGTTGATACGTCTGCATTTTAATGTTACAGGAAAACAGAGACCTGAAGATAAAAGCAGTCAATTATATTAAAAATGGGACACATGCCTATGAATATAAACATTCATAAATGCAGAGCTGTGTCATTTGTGAACTTTAAGTGGTCAGCCATCTCTGTCTGGCATTCCATGTACAGCAACAAAATAAATCCCTTTGGAATTTGACCATACTCGCAGTGAGGCCTTCTTTCTCCAACACTCATGACAAACGAACATCAAAACAAAGGCTGATTTAAGGGTCAGTCACTGAAATTTGCACATAAAGGGAATAAATCTACGCAAGATGTGGCGGATCTGGTTTGTGCGTGTGTCAGCAAGCATTAATGCATGATTAGCACTTGAGGAAGAACGTGAGGTTTGGTTGCAGTGCATGTCATGGAGTAACATTGAATATTTTAGCGGCTCATCGTGCGTGTGACGGAAACCGAAAAGCTGTGATGGTGCGTGTGTGCGTGCGTGCGCTTTCTCTATGAGAGAATTGTGAAAATATGAGCTTGTTAATTTCGAATGTGGAGCTGTTCTTGTTGTGGTAAAGAGGGAGGACCTTCAAAAGGCACTGAAGTGGCCAACCAAAAGCGTAGCAAGTCTTTTTCTGCTTTGCTCAATACTAGTGTTTCCTTTGTTCTCTGGATCTCGTTCTTTCTTCTCCTTTCAAACTATTTTTACAGATCAACTTCTTTATTTATTTACTTATTTCCCCCCTCTGTTTCTCTCGTCCAATTTCCACTGCAATTTTTCCTTCTTATTTTGTCATCAATGGAGGAAGTGTGCCATGACAAAGATCAAAAACTCAAAGGAAGAGGAGGAGAACGAGGGAAAAAACGAAGGATGCTGAAAAAACTTGCGAAAGGAAAATAATCCGAAAGGAGAACGAGAAGAAAGCTGGGCTTTGAAGCGGGTGGACAACAAAAATAACGCCAGAGACACCCGACTTCATAGATTTTTCTCTCGAGCTTCATGCTTTCTGATGGAGCCTGTGGAAATGAGATCCAGACCCGAATGAAAGACGGACTGGTAATGAAAGACGATGGAGTCGGGGGAGGATGGAGAAATAAAAGGATCTCTTAGGCTAGTTTTGACTCGCACACCAAACCATAAGCCTCCCGCGACGGTCAGATGCCACACGTCTATGCGGTGCTGGTGTCACCATATACTGGACCTCTAAAAGCAGCATGTTTCAGCAAGCACAGACACGTTATACCAATGCAGGGAAAACAAACAATTTGTGTGCATGCTGGCCCAAAAAGTGACACTTAAGCAACACTTAAAAATCTGTAAATGAATAAAATATAAATAATAAAATATCAAACCAAGTGACACTTGTAAACGAATGTTGCTCGACCTTTCCTTTTCTTCCACTTTTTTTTAATTGTTAATCTTCAACTGGTAATTTCTGGATTATACAGTCTGCTTGCATTAGAGGTCCAGTGCGTAATTTTATGGAGGATGTTTTGACATGAATGCAATATTATATATATATATATCTATGTCTTCAGAGGTGGATCAAGACCTTACATAATGAAGTGTTATGTTTTTATATCTTAGAATGAGCGATTACTATACACGACGGGTCCTCTTGCATGGAATTACCCATGTTGTTTCTACAGTATAGCCCTAAACGGACAAACTGCAGAGTACGCTACGTTAATACAGCAAAGAATGAGGTTCATAACCTCACCACTAGATGAAGCTAAATATCACAAACTGGACCTTTAAATTTACACAGGTTCATCGCATTTAATATGTTCCACTACATCCAAACACACTTAATTGTAAATCTTAATTGTAAAAAAATATTATTTAACATTGTTTAACAAACTTTATTTATTTATTTGTAAGTTAAACTGATCCTATTTATTTATTTTCATTAGTGAGTTGCTTTAACATAAAAAAGTTTAAGCTAGGTAATTCCATGCTTCTGTCAACTTTGTCATGAAAAATATGTTTTTACCGAAGATTTTTACTATAGTGATAGCGCAGATGCGAGTCTCTCTTTAAGTTCTTAAAGCATTTTTTGTGCAAGATTTACCTTTTTTTTTGTCAAATCCATAACGCATGTTTATTTCCCCTTTTTTAAATAGAAAACGTGCATAGACTGACATTTTTTTCTGTTTAGACTCTATCAACAAGGCTTTAGTAAGCTATAAATGAATCAATATATTGGTAACAATACTGTATATGTATGTCACACCCATAGCACAAAATGTCACATCCATAATGCTGGAATTGCCCAGCTGCTTAACTTATTTTTATTAGATAAATTTATTTAAAAACATGTTGCCATGACTTTGTGATCACATAATTGTTTACAGTACTTGATGTGACTTTATGTATCTTTTTTTGATATTTTAACAGTGACAATTCCAAATAATGATACTACAATGCAATAACATTTACACCTTTTTTTGCAGGACTTTTGCATCCAATTTATTTTTGTGTCACTCATACTGTTTGACATCAAAGGATCTGCTTCATCACAACAATTTTACTTGTACAAACATATACACAATAAGAGACTATATGTATATACAGCCCCAAAGAATGAGAGCAGCAGGCCAAGTGGAAGACGTGGGGGGGGGGTTTGGGTATTGCACAACATGTTGTTGTAGTTCTTGGGTCAGTAAGGCACCACTTCTGACAGCAAAACTCTTGCTAGAACTTGTAATTCAAGTTACCATGACTACAACAGCCCTTAAGCTTCCCACGGTGGTGGGCAGAGGAGAATATCTCTGTGTGTTCTTCATCGTGCAAAAATTTGCACATCTTTTTCTTTGCACGTGCATGTATGTGTTACTTTTAAATTGCAGTGTGTTTGTCGTTGCAAGGTCAGAAAGAGTTATGCTATCATTCTGGAAGAGATCCTCTGTTTCAGACACTCTAATTCTACTCTTGACCTTTCTTCATCTCTCTCCAGACAGACAGATGGTGTCAGTTCATGGTCACTATTACAGCTGCTTTGTCTCTTTGACCATAGACATTGGTACATGTCACACTAAATGTATCTTTAGTGGTCACAAGCAATATTTCTACTATTGGCTGACCAGGGGTGCGTTGCCCGAACAACGACATAACTCGCTGATTAACCACCATAGTACGATGCATCGTTTGAGAAACTAGCTACTCACGACTGTTTCCTGAAAACATAGTAACTTTGTCGCACATCTGTTGTTTGAACCACGTTGGTTCAACAACATGATGACATCACATAGGTGGGGGCGTAATACCGTCTTCTAATTAATCCGTTTAGATCGATTTAATGTCATATTATTGCTGTAAATAATGAACACTGCATCTGAAAACGATTTTTGTTATCGTATTTTTGCTCTCTATTGTTTTATTTCATGATATTTAACTCATTCATAAGTTTCCTCCTACGTAACTCTGCCCAGGGATTCCCCAGGGTCCTAGAGCAGGTAGGCCCAGGCTCAAGCACACTTTAAAAAAACAACGCTTCTATTTTCTTGACAAACTAAAAGATGTAAAATTGAATATTTATATTTAGAATGATGGATATAGAATGCACTGCATGTTGCTTGCTTACCTTGCTCAAGAGAATGATGTATGTAAGTCACATGTCATAAGGAACTATGCTTCTAACCGCAGCTCTAGACCTGTAGTTCCAACCACGCAACTTTGCGATGCTGCTTGCGATTGATCGTTGGAACAAGGGTTTCGGGAAACACTTGAATCATTGAACTATGCTGTAACGACGGAACTTGCGACCATAGATGGCTTGGCTAACTATGCTTTTGGGAAACGCACCCTAGGTTGTTTTTTATTAATGGATGAAAGAACATAAAAAAATTTTTCTAAATGGTGGTCAGAGAAACACCAACACCATATTTTCACTATTGGTCTATGTAACGTCGGTGTGTCAGGCTGGTCAGGACACTGTCAGGGTGATATTTTAACAGCAGCACCGCAGAGCCACCGTGTTTACATTTTTGGGGAAATCAAATGGATTGCTTCCAGTTGTCTTTCTACATTACACTGGGATAGCAAAAAATCTTTAACATCAACATTTATCACTTTTCAGTTATTAAATTTGGTCTTCCCCTCCCTCCCCAATTATATATATCATTATCTATATATTATTAATTATTAAACTTGGACTCTGCCAATCATCAATGCAATGAAAGGTGTTTTAATTTAAAATATGGATGTGTAGAAATGTAGATTTAATGCATTAAATAACAAATTATTACATTTTTAATAATGATAGATGTTTTTACATACCATCAGTCATTTCCCCCCCCTTTTTTTTGCAATTACTTTAACCTTAAACTGGTCCCAAAGTTTCTTTGGTTGATATGAAATCGGTTTCTCTCAAGAGCTGCATTTCCATTACCCTTCAAATTGCACAAATTAAAACTCCGGATTGAAAATACCCCCAATGAAAACATGTTCGTTCAAAACTCTAATGGTTTTTAATGCATTTACACTTCACATAAAAAACTTAAATAAAAAAAACTTTTGTATACAAAAACGTCACATGATCATTCTTTTTAGATGGTGTGGTATGGTTGGGCTAGATTTCTTTTCACACTTCCTTACAGTAGGTGTTGGTACGCACCTCTAAAGTTGGTTTGCAACCCACCATAAAACCCCAAGAAGTTGTTTGGCAATAATTACTTATCGCGAGAAGAAAAAAATACATTTCAACTAATATGTTTAAATTATATTTGGATATGTTTCAACAAATTGGGTCTTAATTTTAAAACGGTTAAATGTTTAATCATCTTTGTGAACTGTTTTACCAGAAAAGTCTACTTTAAGAAACTTTTTTGATCATTTAATTCCATTTATGCACTATGAAGTGTGTTTTCATGTCCAAAATACTTTTTGGGACCACATGATTGGACATAATGTTTTGCTCAGATACCACAAAATCACTGCCAGGACACTCAGGATGTTCCTGCAGTTCAACAGGTAGCACACGGCACTTACAACACCAAGATCAGGAGTTTATTTGCCAGTCAATCTGATAAAACATACTGATAAACCGCAAAGCTTTAATGCACTGTAACTCACTTTGAATAAAGCATCTTTCAAATTAATTCACAACCTGCTGACCTGAAGTAAGGATCGAATACTACCAGACACCAATTGCCTATGTAATGGGAGGCACCCAGCACTCCTATAGACACGTTGTCGTGTTCCACACTGTAAGTGTGTGTGTGTGGGTCCGAATACAAAGCAACGTTCCCACAGCGGTCTTCCTATTGTCCTGGGAGTGAGGGAGAGAAGCTAATTAAAAGAGTGGAAAAGAAAAAGAGAAACAGAAAGGAGGAAGAGTAAAGATAGAGCAAGGTTAGAAAAGAGGCTAATTGAAAGGAGAGAAATGACAGAGAGAGAAGGAAAGACATGGAATGGGAGGGTTGATGATGGGATGTGAGGGAGGGGTAAGAGAAGGGAGGGGGTGTGGGAGGGTAAGGAAGAGGGAGTCAAAACGGGCAACTTTGCCAAAGTGCCCAAGTTCAGTGTCGCTGTAGCACGCAGGGGGACTTTAGTAGCCAATTTGTCTGACTAGGAATAGTGACAGAGGTCTCACTCCTGGAAGTCCAGGGGGTCTGGCAATGTCAAAACCGGGGTACACATAAGAGCAGAAACAAAGCGCAGAGTCAGACTAAGTCCGAGAGAACATTCTGGTAAATTCTTGCGCGTTACTTTTATTGTGGTCAGGGGATAAAGTAGAGGATTCAGAAAATAGAGGGATTGAGAAGAAGGTGGAGGAGGAAAGCAAAAGGGAGGGGCCTGCTTGCATTAGAAGGTGGCTGGCTTCCTTAGAGTTGCATTTGAAGGGTAGAAGAGGAATCCATCATCTGAGATCTTCTCAACTGGATCACACTCCTCCATCGCTCTGTTGCTTTATCGATCCGGCAGTCGCCTGCGGGGGTAGTGGAGGAACACGTGGAGATGAAGAGACCGCACGATTACAGTTCTCCGGACTCGGATACGGACGAACTCATTGATGTCGGACAGGAGGACAGCTACTGGTGAGGACTTATAAGAAATAAAAGCTAAGAATTAGTCATGATCTATGATGTATGATATGACTGTCACTTTTTAGAGTGATGTTATGCGTAAGATGCTTAACATCACTCAAAAAAGTGACAGAGTAAAGAACTGATGTCATAATGTGTGCCATCATGGTAAACCAAATAAAAGTGGATTTGTGAATAGTCAATATGCAGTTTAATTTCATTTTATTTGAATTAAACTTAGTTACAGCTGTGTACGACACAAATACAACACAAGTGTAAGAAACCAGGTATCTTTGGATACTTCCAGGGGCCTTCTGGGTGTCTGATGCTCATGTCCAATAATGTAAACTCAATGTTTAAGCTACTGTAAAAAAACTGTAATTTGACAGATTTGTCACGTATTTTTGAAATATGGTAAAAAAAAGTGAAATAACAGAAAATACGTATTTGACAGATTTAAGACAAATTTACAAAAAAAGCATGACATACACGTGAAAAAAACATTTTACGGTATTTTACTGACGTTTCTTACAGGATTTTTTACAATGAATTTTTTTGTTTTTCATGGAGGTAAGAATGTTTCATATGTTGTTTATTGTTTCATCTTAAGATGCCAGAATTTAAACCAGGTTTTTTTTAGGCGGAGATTCAGTTTTAGCGTGAGGCACAGATTCATGGGGGATGCCAGGGACATTGCGGCCAGGTTTGGGGAAAAAATCGAATTGTAGTAAATTGTATCGTTATTATGAAAACTGTACACCTGATCAGTTACACACTTGTCCTGTCCGTGGAAAGTGACACAGGTGTTTATAAAATTAGGGACCTGCTGCCAAAATCACACTGTGAGGCAGGACGGCTGATGGAGGCCCATACTAATACTATAGCACCAATGAGTCTTCTTTTTGCATAAATAAGCCCTGCCTACATTTTTCTTTCTGTCTGTTTTTCATTTATACTCGGTCATATTGAGTCTTTTTGAGTTTTCAGTAAAGCAATGACACAAATCAAGAGCAGACCGGAGACCCACCAATGGGTCACTTTGAATTGCATCTCATGCTGCCCAGTCATTTCTCAGCTTATCTGCTTTGATAAACCCAATTTGTCAAACTCTTAACCGGGATTCATAACTCTACATCAGAGTGTCTTTTCAGTTTTTTCCCTCAAACTGTTTTTTCATTTTGGACGGGATTTGTTTTCTTCTAAACAAAGCAAATGTTTGCAAATTAAGTTTATCCATGTTAAAAGGAACGAAAATAATATGATAAAAATACTAGTTATGCGTGTAAGTCAAACTAAAAGCAAAACAAACACTGTCATTCTGTTGGCAGAGCAACAGAGTGCCCATGCAAACCAGATCCACATTGAAGGATAATACCAAGTATTGATATTTTCAAAGTGCACGCAAAACCCACCGTTTCAGCATGGCCTGCGGATATGTAATCATTGTGTCTTTTGAGCTTAAAAAGAAAACGCAGGAGAAAATATAAGAATCATAACATATCAGCCATCTCACAATAATGTCCAGAAACGCGTTAAACCAAAATAATCTTGTTTTCTGTTTACTCCGGCGCTCCCGTGTCTCGCTGTTCCCCAAGACAAATTAGATTGGGTTTGATGATGTGCAACTGTGTTTCTGTGTCGTATTAAGTACAGTAATGACAACAATATGCATTGACATCAAAGCTTTCATCTTTACCCTTCCCCGCTCGCTGTTTCTCTTTCTCAGCCCTGTCACTGGGTCCATGTCTCCAGGCAGTACCTCACAGATCCTGGCTCGCAAGAAGAGAAGAGGGGTGAGTTTACGTCAATCTTCCCCTTTCATAGTTTCCCTACTTGTTCGAGAACAGACGTCGAGTATCGTTCACATGTAATTTTGGTACAGACTCTTCTAAGAACGCTTGCCATTTTCTTTTTCTCGAAACTCTTTGCAATACAACTCTCTCTAGCAACCTTCATTTCTCTGACTTTAATTTGCGTTTTCCTATTGGAGTTTATTTTTTCCTAAATCTGATCTTAAGAATGCTGCGACTAGGCCCCGACCACAGAAATAATTCAGTTAGCAAATGCTTTCCATTTCGAATCTTGTTCTGTCTTTGAATTTATTCCACTGGATTCCACAGATAATTGAGAAGAGACGCAGGGACAGAATCAACCACAGTCTGTCAGAGCTGAGGAGACTCGTACCCAGCGCCTTCGAGAAACAGGTTAGACCATCAGAGTTAAGTGCATCAGTTCTGTGGTGTGTGTGTGTGAATTTAGACAATAAAAAACATTATAGTGTGTACTTTCTCACTTACCTGCCAGGGCTCCTCTAAACTGGAAAAGGCGGAGATTCTTCAGATGACTGTGGATCACCTGAAACTGTTGCATGCCATGGGCGGCAAAGGTGAGAGGAAAGGTTGCACACAAAAAAAATGTTGAATATACAATATACAGTGCTTATCAAATTTATTAGACCACCAGTCATAGTAGAAAAAAACAAATGTTTTAGGAATCTGTCAAAAACGAAACATTTTTGCCCGGTTTCACAGACAAGGCTTAAGACTAGTCCCAGACTAAAATGAAAGTTTGAGCCGTGTTAACGGAAAATAAGTTGCCCTGCCATATCTTTAAATATGTCATTGCCATTATTTTGTCTTAAGATGCACAACAGTAATGTTTTTATTCAAGGCATTACATTAAAAGCGACTTAAATATCCTAATTTAACAAAGGCATAGTCCTGTCTTAAGCTAAGATTTGTTTGTGAAACCGGGGGTTTATGTTTTTACGTTTTTTATACCCAACTTTGAGCCGGCACATTCAACTTCTCTCAGAAGTTAGAAATTAATAAAGAATAAAAATTCAACCGTTAAAAATTACTTTTCTTTTACAAAAGCAAGTTAATAACTGTAGGCCTAATTGGGCATCTGAAAAAAAAGTGTTTACTCATCACTTTCTTGGTAAACAGTAAATTAGAAAAGTAATGGATAACAACAAAAATTATATTTTTATACATTAGAAATACTACTGTGACTAAAGAGATTACACATATTGGTGGATTAAACAATACAGAAACATAAATAATGATTTTGGTAAACAATAAACTGTTATTTTAGGGCAGCTTTCCGGGGGCCTCCAGAAAGTTGCAAGGGGTCCCCAAAAATCTCCTGGAAGCAAAAATTTGAAAAAGTCTACCGAACGTTATTATTGTTTCATTACTAATTAAGTGTTTATCTCTTTTTTGTTTTGTGCATAATTTCAGGTTTGTTGATTTTTGTATCTTTTTAAATGGGTTTCTCTCGCTATAGTTCCTAATTTCACACTGAAAGTGAAAGTTTCTAAAGTACAAATAGAATTGAAAATGTCTCTTCAATGATATATTTTTATATTATCACATTTTATAATATCACCTTTACAATTTATCGAACAATGCTCCATTTTTTCTTGACACATACAAATTGATTTATTTATTGCCAGACACCTAGTTGTTTGGAATTTGCTTAGTGCGCTCATACACAATAATAACAAACATTAGGATACGTACATAAATACATACACATACATAAATCCAACTGTAGATATTTGTCCTATCAATTATAAAGAGTGAAATGTAGATGCAAAAATACCAGAGGCGTTAAGAGCATGAACAATCCTACAATAAGTACTGTTCAGAAAACGTGTCCTGAAGGAAGAGGCTTAAAGAGGTGTCTGGCTGGATGTAAGGGATCTTTCAAGATTGTTAAACCTTTTTCTGCATACATGAGACAAAAATCTCATCAATAGTGCAATTGCCAATAATTTTAGAAGCAGGCCGAATAATATTACAAACCTGCTTTCTCTGCTGAACTGCGGAGCTACCATACCACACTATAAGTGAGAAAGTCAGCACACTTTCAATGACAGCTCTATAAAAATTGAACATACCAACTGTAGATACGCCAAACCATTTAAGCTGTCTTAAGAAGAAAAGCCTTTGACGGGATTTCTTAATAATGCCTCTTAGGTTGTCGTCCCACTTTAACGTTGCAGAATTAGATGATAAAAGGATATGTATTTTAGAAAGGGGGTTCATCTTATTTGGGGTCCTTGGCATCACAAAGTTTGAGACCCTCTGGTCTAATACATTTGTTAAGCACTATGCATATATTTATAAATAAAGTACACATTTATAACCAATAAAAACAATTGTGCATGATTTAAAGCTTTGAAACATGACAATATAGCTGTTGCCGTATTTAGCATTTTAATCATGCTACTAATTTGCATTATTTATTTGGTCTATTTTTACTAACATACTTCTATAAAAAATAAATTTAAAGAGTTTGGGTTCTTTCTCCCAGGCTTCTTTGATGCTCGTGCCATGGCGGTGGATTACAGGACTTTGGGCTTCCGGGAGTGTGTTGGAGAAGTGGTGAGATACCTCAGCTCTCTGGAGGGGGTTGAATCCTCAGACCCCATAGGTGCACGCCTCGTGTCCCACCTCAGCCACTGCGCCAGTGAGTTGGACCCTCTCCTCCAGAGCCCGGCCGCCCTGCCCTTCCCTCCCTGGCCTTGGTCTTCCTTCCCTCAGCTCTCTGCAACTACCCCTCCCGGTTCCTCTGCCGCCTTTCCACCAGCCTCTCGCCGCGACCTTCCCCCCCACACCACTGCAGCCCTGCTGGGCTACTCTTCACCAAGCCTGCGTGTGGGACATCTGAGCGCTCAAGGGGCGATACTAAGTCCAGCACTGACCCAGATGCATAGAGTGCCCTCTATTCCCGGCCATCCTCATAGACTTCAACAGCACTCACCAGGTGGACCCACAATCCCATCACCTCTCCAAACCGTGCCGCCACAATCATCAACTTCTTCTAACTCCTCCCCGTCCACCGCCCATCAACAGGTTTCCTTCAGACCCTTTGCACCTCTGGGGTCTCCAACACCAGCTCGTAGGGGTGTGGGTAACTCCAGTAAGTCGGCACAGGGCTGGGGCACAGAGATTGGGGCGTTCTGATTTAGATTTCCGGAGGAGCTTGGAGTTTATGAGGAACAAATATTTCTGGGACAAATTGTGACAATTGTCACTTGTGTTTGAAAGGACCTACAAGCATTGGACACATTCGAATGTGATCACAAATGTTGTTGACTGGATGAGAGACTCACAACAGTCATCATTTACTCACGCTCTTGTCATTTCAAACCTGTATGACTTTCTTTCTTCTGCAGAACACAAAAGAAGATATTTTAAGGAAAATTGGTAACCAAACAGCGGTGGCGCCCATTCACTTCTTTTGTACAGACACAAAACCAATGTAAGTGAATGGGTGCCGACGTGGTCCGGTTAACAACATTCTTCAAAATATCTTCTTTGTGTTCTGCAGAAGAAAGAAAGTCATACAGGTTTGAAATGACAAGACGGTGAGTAAATGATGACAGAATTTTCCTTTTTGGGTAAACTATCCCTTTAAGCTCATGATACTAGAGCATTTATTTTTGTGTTTTTAAGTGTTTTTGTTTACTTTGTCATTTAAACATTCACATTGATTCTGACAAATATGATATATCATACATGAAAGTTCTTGGAATTTACCTAAAGTAAAATGTGCCTTATGAAAACAGTGTTCCACTTATGATGCAATGTAAAGCACTTGTATGTGCATGTATATGAAGTGTCCAGAAGGTGGCAGCACTAAAGCAAACTGTGTCGTTGATCAACATTCTCTCTTTCAATTCTGCACCCCACCATATCAATTATCCAACTAAAACACAATGAAAAAGAAAACAGTTTTAAAAGTAGAAAATAAAGTGCTCTGCCAATAGGGTACTTACCAGCTACACAAATTACCTCTTGTCTGAACGACTCCAATGGGGCTATAAGAGCAAGGTGCCATTTAGGCATGTGTTTTCTTTAGCTGTCTCCAGAGGGGGTAATGAGAACACTGTGGTTCGCCGGCCACTAAAAGCATGGTGGCTGTCGGTACCGTTTCTGCACCAGCAAGAGGAAACCAGGCGCACTGTGTGCCCTCTCATTGCCTCTGCCAATGACTCTCTAACTACAGGGTGTCATTAGTGCATCCTCACTAACCCTCTCTCTTCACAACACACAACAGGAAATAAAAAAACATCATCTATGCCTTAGAAATCACCCACCCCCATACAACATAGTATGCAAAAATCAGTATGTGAATGTATGGTCTATTGCTTCTTGTTATTGCAGTATGGGTCGGATGGACACCCATGAGGCCATGAGAGCTGAAAAACTGCCAAAGTCAATAAATTCAAAACAGTCAAGTCACATTTGTTTATATAGCACTTTATACAGTACAGATTGTTTCAAAGCAGCTTTGCGGTAAGTTCATTTATATGAAAGTGCCTTTAAGGAAAACACACTGGTTATTACATGGCGTGTGTGACAAAACACTTGACAAAAACATGGTGGATGGTAGTATGTATATTCATACTGCACCCACACATACTATACTGTATAGCAGAGGCTTTCAAATTGGGGCCCGGGGACCCCCAAGAAAGTTGTAAGTGGACCCTAGAAAGGGAAAATATAAAGCAAGACTTGTACAAGTCTGCTGAGCATTATTATTGTTAGCACTTATCTTTTTAAACACTTGTCATCTTTTTTGCTACATGCATCGTTTACAGAACTGGTTATAATTTTATATTTCTAGTGAGTTTTTCTCACTATAGTTCCTTTTTCATACTTAAAGTGAAAGTTGTCTCTATAATATTACATTGGCTATTTATATAACAAAATTAAAATGCTTCTTTACGCAAAAATAATTATAGATATGTAGAAAGGGGGTCCCTCACAAAGGTTCATCTTATTTGGGGGCCCTTGGCAACATAAAGTCTGAAAACTCCTGCTTTATGGAACCAACTCAATGTTTTAACAGTCAAGAAATGAGTATTATTAAAAATGCATAGTCATTATCACAAACCCGCTTTGTACACTAAGTTACTTACCAGAACATGAACAGCTCTTTTTGGAATATTAACCAGAAACTTTACGTTCAATGTGTCACAAGTCTGATGTCTTACATGTTTCTTACATTTATTGTTTGTTAAAATATAATTAAAAAAAAACAAATAGTTGGTTTAGTACATTTGTTGGAAAAAGGCAATCATGTAATTTTACTGCAATCTAGCTGCTTCTAGCAGGTTGGATATGAATAGGGCTTTTGATTTTTGTTAAAAATGATTTTATTATCCCACTTGCTGATTTACTTAAAGCTCTGTTAACGAAATTTTACAACCAACATGCAAATGGGCAAATAAAGGCCATTAAAACAATTTTTATATTTTATTTTAAAATATTTTATATTTGAAAACTGTTTTTGTTCCGATAGGATTTAAATTTTAATGGTTGCAGAAAGGTATTCTATTCGTCCGCTCTATTAGATAACACGAGACAGAAATGGAGTACAAATGAACACTTAAAGGACCAGTGAATAAGATTAAGGAGTATCTATTGACAGAAATGCAATATAATATACATAACTATGTCTTCAGAGGTATATAAAGACCTTAAATAACGAACTGTTATGTTTTTATAATCTTAGAATGAGCTATTTCTATCTACATACTCTGCCGGTCCCCTTGTATGGAATTCTTCATGTTGTTTCTACAGTAGCCTTAAACGGACAAACTGCTCTACAGAGCACGTTTCGTAAATACGTTATCTCTTTAAACAAAGAAGCGAAAACGTGACGACATCTTAGTCCTGTGTCAGCCGCCGTAGTGCTTCGAAAGAGAGGAGTGAGCCGTTGATTGCAATTCACAACCTCACCGCTAGATGCCGCTCAATTTCATACACTGGACCTTTTATACAACAGAATACATCAATTATCTTTGATTATCTTCTTGTAACAGAAGAGCAGATTTCCAACAACACCACCAAAAAAGGCAGAATGCGTCATTTACTCAAATGAGGGTTGGTATTGACCATGAAAATCGAATAATGATGTGTTTAATTACCACCAAAACAAAACATCAAAGCGTTGATGCATGTGATGGACAAGTGATGTTTTTAAAGGCATGCAAGAATGTTTTTGGTTCTCGGGTTGTTGTTTGTTCTGTTGTGTGTTTTCTCCAGTTTATACTTTAAAACGGGCATGGAATGTGTGCGTGTTCTAGACTGTGGTGCGACTTTGCGTCTGTGAGGGATGTGGCGCAATCGCGCAATGTGGAAGCATGCGCGCGGCAGATTCTCATGCGAGTGCCGCGCTGTACGTGTGTAATTGTGTGTAGACAGACTCGCGTGTGAGCGTGCTGTGTTTATGTTAGTGAATGGTTTGACTTGAGTGTGTGTGTGTGTGAGTGTGTGTGTGTATCTAGTTCTCTATTCTTTTGGCACCAGTGGATTCAGACTCTGCAACCACCGCTTCCAGTATGGGCCACCACAATCACATGAGGCCAGCTTTCCCACGGGGAGGGGCCAAGGAAAGTACATAAAGCCTGGCTTAGGCAGATAGGGGAAACCCGAACAGAGAAACAGGCTAAATAGACATTTTCCTGTCTAAATGAATTTAGCTAGTGTTTACAGATCACAGAAAATACAGTTTAGGAAGTCAGACCTAGACACTAAAAAATGCTGGGTTATTTTCAACCCAGCGTTAGGTCAAAAAAGGACGAATCTAGCCGTTGAGGTAAATTAACCCATGCATGCAGCAAATGATTTATATTTGACCCAACAATAGGTTAAAACAACCCAGCATAATTTACAACCCAATGGTTGGGTTCATCCATTTTTTGACCCAACAATGGGTTGAAAATACCACAGCATATTTTTAGTGTTATTATGTTCCTTCTGCATGAAACCGAAATCTATAAATCTGTCTAGTATTATTTATTATCAAAGGCCGGTCTAGATTTTTCTTGGGCCCCTCCAAAAATATCACGCTGACAATCAAAAATTAGATACTTAATACTTATTTGTATGATCTATTAAATAATGATCTGTCAATTTCATCACAGAAAACTTAAAAAATGATGCGTGCAATGAATTATGATTATGTATCTGCCCAACCAGAATATATGATTGCCCCCCCACCCCCAGTCGAGCCATATAGTCTAAAAAATAAAATTTAAGCATATTCTGTTGGGTTTGTCCGTTTTTAATGGGTTTAAATAACCCCACATTTTTAGTACCGGGCCTGTTTATTATTATTATTTAAGCCACCTAATCTGAATGACCTACTTAGCTATAAAATTCAAAACTGATCTCAACTGTATAGTCACGCCACGTTGAATGTTGCGCCATCTTGGAAGGATTGCTGCTAGCGCGTTCAATGCAGTGTTTTGTTATTCTTGTTTGATTAGGAAATATAACTATGGTAGGTCGGTCTTGCTGTGTTAAAAACGGCAATAGTATTACGCAGAGTCATTCAGGAAAAGCCCATGGTTCTTTCAATTTCGATTTCTCCATATATCAAACAAAACAAGTAATGGTACATATAAAAAATAATATCAGTGGAGTGTTATCCTCCCAAGATGGAGGCGCCACTGCAACATGCAATAGGGCGTGACGTCAGCTTCACATTCTCTATTCCACAGAATTGACAAACTTATCAATACTCACATTTGCATGGCTATAGAATTTCTCTCTCACTACACAGCATGAAGGTAACAAAGTTGCAAATGTTGAATCCACTACTGGCACATGTACTGTATATAGATTTTTGCTGACCCTAATGTTTGCTGAAGAATTGTCATGGAGTTGTGGCCAACACATTTTTCTCCATGGCGAGAGGAACTTCTCAACTGTACAGACATGGTGGAAGAAATCTCCTCACAAAATTATTTTCGGACCACTTACACCTGAATGCCTGTTAACTTATCAGATAGTTTCAACTATCATGAGTTCAATTCTGTATTGGCAATGAACAGATACATTATGGATGTGATATTGCCCTCTACTGGCTGAGTGCTAAGAAATTTATCCCAAGACTTTTAAACTGATGTTTAACTTTCATTTTTGATCTTAACAATGAAGTTTTATTTTCTCAATTTTCCAAATTCCAAATCTATTTACGGCTTGAGCCAACCATAAATACATGACATTGTTGAGATGTCAATAGAGACATTTTGTCCGTTGCATTTTGCAATCATTGCCTTTATTAGCTTGATATTATCAATCTGTGGCAGCTAAAATGCAATTTACCCATGTTGCCATTGTTGTGACAAAATCCAGTTAAAATATCTATAGTAAATAATCTAAGATTTCTAAAGGATTTTATGATCCTTTAAACAGTATTTACATTACTATGGAGTAACACTTTACATAAGGATTCCATTTGTTATCATTAAGTAAAGAAAGTGTTATCTGCTGCATCTGAACTGTATTAATAAAATGTAAGAATGAATCCACACAAAATCATTGTCTCCATAAACAATTCAATTCAAACTCAACACTACATGTTATTCATTTTATTGTTTTATGTCAATAGGAAAAAGCAAAGTTTGCAGCATTGCATCCTGTTTGTGTACAGACCTGATAGGTCAGAATATTCAAACTGTTCAGCTACGAGCCTTTGCACGCTCAAAGCGTTTCTCACTGTGACACACTATGTGATGATGTAAAATCTGTTGTTTTACAACTCGGCCTTCAGCTTTGGCTTCTGAGACACCCAAGTCATTTGAGACTGTCCATCCATTCAAAAGCAGCTTGTTGCATTAGATGCTGATATTATATACTTTGTAGTTTTACATACTGCATTACCTTATTCAAGAGGTAAGTAAATGACTCTTTTAGCAAACAATGATAATAATTAAAAAAATGTAAAGCGTTTTGACCCCCGTCAAGGGTCAGTGTAGCTTAAGTGGCTGGATATAAAGAGCTTACAATCGTGTATACAAAAAGAGACGAGTGATAATCTGAATATTACTTTCAGATCTGTGAACAACCAAAATATATGTACACAGTCCAGTAAGCGTGATGAATAGGTCACAAATCTGAACCATTATTATGATAAAACATTTCGTGATAGTGAAGAAGACCGAGATGGAACGTCTCTCTGAACAATCTCTTTCAATTGCCAAATTGAGTTCTACCTGAGTTGGTGTATTTATCAGGGGTGTGTCCATCCCATCTTGCCCTTCAACTATTGCATATGACAATTAGGCTCTCCTAACGTTCATACAAAAAACATTGCACCCCTTCTGTCGACTTGAAACACCTGTCCTGCAGGTTTCTCTAGACTAATTCAGATGAAACTGTTATATATGAGAATACTGAGAAATGAAAGAAATAGCACTAGCTTGTTCGGAAAGGTTACTAGTTTGCACCTTATGCATCGTTTCCCTCTCACGGGACGGGTTAAGACTGTTTCGGAATGCACAATATACGTTATAGAGATAAATATTGCCATTACTACAGGCGTGATTATTGTAGATACATAGAGTGGCCTCCCTACCACTAGAGGAACCAGAGAACTTAGGGTCAGGCCTGGCTGACGACAACAACAGCTTCAAGCCACTTTGGACAAAAATAAGACTCCGCCCATTGGCTAATCCTCATCAGATGCCTGCCTTTTTGATTTGTCCAGCTTTTGATCCACCGGTTGACAGGCTGGACTTGAAAGAGACACCATTTCTACAGCGGGTAACATGGGAACGTCTTGGTCTATGTCTTTTCTCTGAGAGAGCTCATCCTGAAAACAGACCGAACACTTTTTAATTAAACAACTTTGACCATAAAGGACTCAAAATGCAAATGATGTATTAGACTAACTTGCTCAGAGAACCGCTGATTCATAACTTGATCACCAAACTCTTGAGTCTCCACTTCGCTGTTTGAGTGGCAGCTTGGGCTGGGCACCTCTATTCCGTGGCTCTCTAATATGGCAGCCTCTGAGTATATAAAAGTAAGTGACATTAACCATTTAAAGTGCCTATTTTTTCATGAAATATTGCAGTGTTTAATTGTAAATAGTTAATCAATGTGGGTCATTCTCGTTTTGAAATTCGTGTGCCCTCATAATCTTCAGTTAAAATCTGAAAATGCACTTCCATCCTGTAGGGGCTATCCATCTTCAATGACGTATAACATCACGGCTTGGTCAGAGCACCCGCTAACTCCTCCCCTTCAACTGTCAGTCTGTTGCCAGTTCCATTTCAAAAGGCAACGGCTATTTTATACATCCAATCAAATCGCAGAGAAAGACGAAAGCCACCCCACTATTTTTCTCATTCGAAATTCCATTTCACTCAGAAATGCGTCAAAACACGGAAGTAAAAACGATCGCAACTTCTAGTTCACAGGGACTTCAAGAGGGATAGTTCACCCAAAAATGAAAAATCTGTCTGTATAAATTTCTTTGTTTGGTTCAACACAAAAAAACGATATTTGAAAGAATGGCATTTTAGAGATAAATTTAAAGATTTTTAATGGTTGTCAATGGTGCCCCAGAAATCTCAATTGCTAACATTCTTCCAAATATCTTTCTTTGCGTTCAACAGAACAAAGACATTTATAAAGGTTTGGAACAACTTGAGGTTGAGTAATTCATGACAGAATTTTCATTTTTGGGTGAACTGTCCCTTTAAGGGTTCATATGGAGCAGCCGTAACGTTAGTAAACTAATACAGTCTCACCTATATTGGCACGTCTCTTCATTTCCTTTCTTCGATTGGCAAACCAGTTGTACACTTTGAGTGCAGTGACCCGTTCAAACTCTGACAGTTTGCATCCTGAAACAAAATTTGAACATGAAAAAACAAATGATACACTCAGTGAGGCACCGGCTGCATTGGATGGTCTTGTTCTGAGGCAGCTGGATAGGACTCACCAGGTTTCTGAATAACAGCATTACAGGCGTTGGCAATTTCCTCTCTTTTGGCCTCATCAGGATACTGGTTCTCTATAAAGAAGCTATAAGAAGAAGTAGTGATTAAGAACAAGACTTTTTTTTTTTGATTTTTGAGAAATTTGACTTCATTTAACTTAAACTGCTATTATCTTAAAATAGCAACAATTACCTTTTAGACATACTCAGTGAATACTTAATGTTCTTAACACAGATGTTCCGGTTCATTAGATTTTTCTCTTTGTTTAATTACATAATTACCCATAAAGCCAGCTGTCCTCAGACATATACAAAACAAAAATATATGGGAATATACTAGAAAATATGATGTAATATTTTAAAAGAATACATTTTCATATACTGGAAACTAGTGCTTATATTTTTCAATTATAAAACACAGCAATATCATATAATACAATATTACAATTAATTGAATAATACATATTTACAATGCGTTATTGTAAATACAAATGATTTAATATTTTGAAAGATACATGGGAAAAACATTTTCTTTGCATAAGGGATAACTCATACTTCATTTAAAGTTTTTTGTCTTATCATATTTGCGAGTTTTTCTAATAAACATTTGACAATTGTTCCATTTTTTCACATGAAGCTGGAACCAGCAGGAGAATTCACCCAAATATAATTGAAAGCCTATGAAGATGTCGAACAGATTTTTCATCCATTTTGCAGCCTGTTTTGTTCCCATACTCAAAGATTACTGAAAAACATTAACAGCCATAGAGCACTATATAACAGAACATATTAATAAAAAGGCTACACTGGAGATTTTATATTGATGCCAGTTATGATTTAATGACAAAAGTGGAGAAAATGTTCCACCTTTTATGGGTACACGGTCCCTCCCACCTGGCTATAAAGTTTAAAAGATGCTCCATAAAAATGCCTTCACAGATCCTCTATGTTTTTTTAGAAACCACTCTCATCTCACAATGTCCACATACATATTGCAGCTAAGTACAGATTTTGTAAACAACACGAGCGTGTCTGTGTTGCAGTGCCATACAACACAAGAAACTGTATTGTTTAAAAGTAGCATCTTAAGCAGAAATCAATCCTAGTGCCTTTGTTTGGAGCGCTTTATAAAACAAAAGATGTGAGACAATAGTACTTGTAATTTGAACAGAAAATGAAATAAAAAAATATTGTTTACAACTCAGCAATGCCAAAATGTTGCTATGATTATGTCGACCATCACAGGTTTGAGATGTACAATATTCAGCACACAACACAGGAAAATATTACTTGTGGTTTTACCCAGTTTTTAACAAACACCAGGGTGATGAAACAGCCGCAGTAACAAGACATCACAGACAATTACTCTCTGAATAACCCGAGTTCAGTGATGCTCTGTAATTTTACCTTTCCATGATTGACTGGCACTCTTTCCTCCAGGTGAATCGACTCCCCCTGCGCAGTCTGAAAGGCCCGACCGCTGCTCTGTCTCCAGGGCTACCAGCCAACCTCCAATCAGGCTCTTCTTTAACCATCGAGCGCATGGACAAAGTGGCACCTGTTGTGAACATTGCCCAAAACCCCAAATTGAAACCTTATAAATAAACATCAACCAAATGACAATCAAATGTGAAGATCAGCAAGACGAACAGAAGCAACAGTTCTAATTCTGTCATCATTTCTTTGCCTTCATGTTGTTCAAAACCTGTTTATGATGTTTTCTTCTGTGGAATACAAAAGAAGATATTTTGAGAAATGTCTCAGAGGTTTTGTGTCCATATAATGGATGTCAATGGGGGCCAGTGTTGTTTGGTTACCAACATTCTTCAAAATATATTCTTTTGTGTTCTGCAGAAAAAAAGAGAGTCAAACATGTTTGAAATGACATGAGGGTAAACTACCCCTTTAAGTTTGAAAATCCATTGTCAAAGATCCCAACGTCTGGGTCCCAAGGTCACTGATCTTCTAATGAATTTGTTTTGCCTCAACGTTCAGTCGCTGTGTACAACAGTGAGTGTGTTTCCCCGGCACGCAGGTGTTACCTGACTGGTTGTGTTGAGCAGAATACCAGGGAAGAAGGTGCATCAGAAGTTCTCTCTGTCTATGCCATGGTGTGTCAGTCCTGCTCCTGGGAACCTGAACATGCTGATTTTCACTCCATCTGCTTCCTTTAACCCATTTGTGCAATCAGAAAACTGTGTTAACTCAGATCCTTTTGATAAAAATGTGTCATTCATGGTGACAAACAAGTATCACCGCTTGATGAAAATACGTCTACCTAGTGTTAAAATCCCAGTGAAATTAAAAATGTCAATGCCTATTTTTTCATGAAATATTGCAGTGTTTAGTGTAAATAGTTTATCAATGTGGGTCATTCTCTTTTTAAAAATCGTGTGTTAAACGATTATTTTAATAATCTTATCTTTAGTTAAAATCTGACTCTTCATAATCTTTAGTTAAAATCTGAAAATGCACTTTCTTCCTGTCATGACTATCCATCTCAATGACGTATGTTAGACGGCTTGGGCGGAGCATCCGTTGACTCCTCCCATTCAAATGTCAGTCTGCTGCCAGTTCCATTTCAAAAGGCAATGGCTGTTTTATACATCCAAGCAAATCGCAGAGAAAGACGAAAGCCACGCCCACTATTTTTTCATCATTAGAAATTCCATTTCACTCGGAAATGCGTCAAAATACGGAAGTAAAAATTATCGCAACTTCCGGTTCACAGAGACTTTAACAGGCATTCAAACTGACAATGTGATTAGATTCCTGGAGCCATGCTCACTAGCACTACAGATAACAAAAAAGCAACATGCTCGGGGGTTTTGTTAGTAGGGTTAGGTGTTAATCGCACCTCTGTGCAGAGAGGACATGAAAACCAGCATTGGAAAGACCCAGGGTCAGGACTGAGAGCTGCGGAAGAGGGCCAAAGCTGGGAGATGGAGAGCAGAGGTGGTCCTGGAGGGCTTTATCACAACATTATGGTTCGATCCTGCTCCTGGAGGGCAATCGTATGTAATAGTGGTGTAACGGTTCTCGGTAAAAAATTGAACCGCACGGTTCTCCACCAACGGGTCGGCACGGCTCATCTTAAATCTGACGACGCATTTATAATATGGTTCGTTAGAAATTATAATGCGTAAAACAGACTGACAAAGTTCAGCTAATGTATGTTTGTCGATGGATACACATTTAATACCTACAACAAATCAAATAACGTAGACACATTTCAATAGGATTGACGTATGCTGTACAGTCATTTCTGCTTTCATCACCCGGTGTTGTGAGACCTGACCAGCACATGTTGCTGTTTAAACTACACTCATTCAAGTCTTGCCAATTAAAACATTTAAGTGCAAGATGATGCAGAAGAAAACTCGCTTGCGCGCTGTGAGAAGATCCAAAGCGCGCACAAGGAAAGTCTCAGACATGGCACAAATATTGAGTTGTCTTTGAAGCGCTTAAACGGACAGATTCACACACGAAGTAGGTCAACATGCCCCTCTTGTCCAGTATCTTAACAAACATAGTAGGTTATGTCTTAAGTGAACGGACGAAACAGAAGAAAAACACCACATGTGTACAGTATCAGTGAACTGGATCTGTTTCATTCCTCTTAAAGCGACAGCAGCATATTCCTGCTGTCTGTTAAAAGTCAAGGAAATCACTCACGGCTTGTGACTCAATAGCTTCTGTAACTTCAATTATGATTCATCTTTATTTCATTTGTACATATGCAATGTTATGTTTTATTTGATTACTTAAATCCATTTCTACTTTAAAAGGTATATATACAGTCTCTTATTGTTTTATTGGTGCTGTTACTTATAGCTTGATTATTTGTTCTTATTTTTATTTGCCAGTAGTCCCTTTTCCCTGAATATAGCACAAACCGAACCGAACCGAAACCGTGACCCTAAAACAGTGACACAAACCGAACCGTGAGTAATTTGAACCATTACACCCCTAGTATGTAATGTAGTATGCAAAATTAGTATCATGTAGAAAACCTCGAGATATCTCTATAAGTCAGACTCTATACAGTACATGACTTCAGATGGAGGGAAGGTCTTCAGGATTCAGGTGTGTTTGATAAGGGCTGTAGCTAAACTCTTCAGGAGCTTGGACATTACTTCATTAGCTCACTCCAGCATTAACATGTTCACTGTATTATGAATGCAGGATGACGTGAACATTGGCATTGTTACAGCCTAAAAGCTTCTAAAGCCTATTTACAACGGCAATAGCCAACACTTGACGGTTCTGCCAAGAATAGCATTAACCTAACAGCATAACTGATGGGAAATGACACCAGTTGATTGACTTTCAATTCAGTGCGTCGGCATAACATGTCCTTCCAATCCACTGTCTTTATTGAACAATAAATTACATTATTATTCATATTCTTAAGCCCTCAAGGACCATGAGAACTGTGTAGGGGAGATATGGCAAAAGAAGAAAAAAATCAGGCCACTGCCTAAAAGTCTTTTGGTTATGGGTTCACAACTCACCTGGGCTGTTACGCTCCAGCAGGTACCAGCGGTAGAAAGCCCTGCGTTTGGAGTCACTCATCTCCAGACCTTGCTGTAGAAGCCACTGGGAGATGTAGCTCTGACTGATACCTGCAGAATATGATATAGCCATAAAGAAATAAGGCCGGAGACAAAACAATTTAAATAGTAAAATCAAGATTATCATTCTTATTAACCCACTGAACGAAAACATTAAATCCACATGAATTCAAGTGATCTTATTTACTTTCCTAATAAAAGTTTCTGGTCCTTCTGTGCAAAATGGGTCAAGTAATGTAATTCTGTTACCTAAACAGCTTTTCCTTTCTTTTTTTTTAAACCCAGTCAGTTCTTGAAGGATATTTTTAAGTTCCATATACAACATATACAGCCGAGGAAAAAATTAAGAGGCCATTTTAGAATTATTTACAGTTTTTCTGAATTTAATATTTATAGATTTAGTTTAAGTAAAATGATCACTTTTGTTTCACTATTTGAACTACTAACAATATTTCTCCCAAATTTCAAATAAAAATGTTTGTTTCCATTTACATTTATTTGCAAAAAATGAAAACTGGAGAAAACAACAGAAAAGATGCTCTGTGTTTTTCACACCTCACATACTGCAAAGAAAACAAGTTCATATTCACTTTTAAACAATACAGTAATATTTGTACATTTAAATTTCAAAAATATTTTTTTTATGTGATAACCTCGATTTTATCACAGTTTTCATGTGTCTTGTCATTCTGTTAGTCTTTCACTTTGCTGTTGGATAACTTTATATCACTCCTGAGGTTTTATTTTGTTGAAATTCAACAGACAATGGACGGGAATGGCCACAATACATCTAGAAATGCTGATTTGAAATAAAAAATTTGGAAAACGTTTCTTATTTTTTCTGCGGCTGTATATTAGGTAAGTAATGGAGAAAAGATTGAAAGGGAAAGTTCACCTAAAAATTCTTTCATCATATAGTCACCCTTATTTAATTTAAAACCTGCACGATTTAATTTCTTCTGCTGAACACCAAAGAAGATATTTTGAAGAATGTTGGTAACCAAACAACTGGACCCCATTGATTTCCATTGTATGGACACAAAACAATTGAGATCTTTTATGCTCCACTGAAGAAAGAGTCATATACCGGTTATGAACAACACAAGGATGGATAAAACTGAATTTATATTTTTGAGTGAACTCTCTCTTTAAATTTCACAATCATTTAAACCAAAGTTCACATTTGTACATTTACTATGAATGTTACTTATAGACTTCACACAATTTCCATTCATTTTTTTCATTGCATGAGTGAAAGTGCTCAGAGTACCTGTAACTTGCCCCACAATGGCCTGTGAGATTCTTCTGTTATTGAGGAAAGCATTTATCTCTTCTTTCACAAGGTTACTGTCCCTCCTACAGTCCACACAAAGACAGACATTACAGTGACATTTATTAAACGTTACTCAAACCATTGATGAACTTAATAGTGCAAAAGTTTCACACTTGAAATGATTATGACATCATTTTATAAAATTAAGTCTGGTCAAAGTTGTGCTACATTTGAAACATATTTTCTGTCATTCTTCAGATATGCAGTCCATGGAAACAAGCAAGTAACATGAAATGAGATTTGGGTCATTTTGTCTGCTCGAGTATAAATAAATCGGAGTACTCGGGGATGTGTGAGGGGTTGTAAAGTACCTCTGTGTTATATTTTAATTATTGGTTTATTTACATAAGCTTCAAATGAATGTCTTCGGCTGTTGCATCACATCTTACTTTTTTCTTCACTGTATGCGTCACATTTTTTATATGGCATGACAGGTTAAAAATAGCAGCATCTGGCTGCTTCTGAACACAAAAACACATTCTGTCTCTCTGTACAGTATACAGTACAACCTTTCAACCAGAACACACAACGCTCTGTTGCTTTCTTTGTTGGACATAATACCACCAAAACCATCACAATGTTACAAATCGAATGTTTAAAATATAAATCAAGTATCAAAGATCAATTCATCTGTCGCCTCCAATGCAACTATTGCCTATTCCCCTTAAAACCCAAAAAGTGAACTCGGAAAAGATCCATATGAACCAAATGTCCACCTGACCTGATTCAGCGAGGGCTCTTGTTCTCCGAAAATTACACTGTTGCTCAGGGACATTCGCTGTCATTATCAGCTGTTATATTAATCTCTCTCCCTCTGTAGACCTGAGAACAGAAGCCTCATAAAAACAGCTAATAAAAGATACCTCATGTACTCCTCCACCTTCTCCTCCAGATCCCAGTCTTCTTCGGGTAACTCGTAACTGTATGACCTTTGAACTCCGCTGGGCGGGTAAAGTGGCGGGGGTGAGGCTTCGTAACTGTTGCTAGGCGATAAAGCAGAATCCATTACAGTGGTCTGCGTGGTTGCTGAGGTAAGAGAAGAAGAGGAAGAGGAGGAAGATGGGGCAGCGGGAGCTGCAGAGGTAGGGGCACCGGATGGGGTCGTGTGGTCGTTGTAGCATGGGGCGCGATGGTCCGGATCAAGCCGCTCGAGAGATTCAAGGGCTTGAACGATCTGAGGTTTGGTCATCCCGGACAGCCTTAATCGCTGGAGAAGGTCGATCTGTTCAATGGTATAGCGCGGCTCCACATCACAACACTCAATCCTGGCATCTGGAGGACAGAGGTGGAAGAGGTCTTTGTTATAAAAACAATATTTAAAACAAAAAACATTGTTTTGTAGGTATTTCCTAAAAAAGACCTCCATCAAACGTTTCGAACAGTTTTGGCTAGGCCATCTACTTCGGTGTACTTCAGAATTTTCGACAATGTTTGCCATTCCAAATCTAATACATTTCAGTAGTATTTGCACAATGAATATCAAATGGTCTTCTTTGTTAAATATCATTCTAATCTGAATTGTGGTTTTCTTACTTTAGACTGCAAAAGGTGGGCACAAAAAATGTTCATCTATTTATCCATCCATACTTCATATTGTATTATGGTCAATCTCTGTCTATCTCCCTCTATAAATTGTGATAACCCATTGAAAATAAACAATGGTTTACTATAGTAATTATAGTTATTTATTCACAGTAAAAATCACAAATTTAATGGATTTAATGGTTATAATCGGAATTGCATTGGTTTTAATGGAAACTACAATAGTGTCTACTAGTATGGGATGGATTCTATTGGTGAGACGTGACAGTATCTGGCAGATGGGAACCAACAAAACACTATTAAATCCTATTGAAATAATGCCCCAAACACACTACAAAAATGTTTGTAATGGTTTTAATGAAAAAAGCTAATGGTTCATGATGGTATTTAATGGAAATCGTTAGAATTTCAATTGTTTTTTTCAGCAGGGATGGTTTGATTACAGTAATCACATTTTGAGTGGTAAGTAATCCACCAAAAACTTCCATTTGATTTATTTCTGACTTTTATACTGTTCTTGAGCTGGCATTCTGGCATTCCCTTAAGGAAATTCAAATCTAATAGTATACAATATATAAAGTAACTTTTACTTTAAATCATATGTTTGCACATCATGACATGACATTTGCGCTCTTACCTGAGATTGGAGGTGACACTCGGCCCGTTGGGAGCGGTTCAGCGCGCGGAGCCGCGGCAGGAAGGCACCACTGTCGCATGGTCACCCGCAGGGGACAAGGGGCTGTCAAAACATCAAAATAACTCCAACCGGGATGTAACAGTTTGTCACGCTGAAACAGCGATGCCATTACATCAAACCAAACGATTCGCTATAATAACGAACTCCACAAACAGATCAATTCAATCTGTAGCCATGACTTTATTTACTGTCAGCCCTGCGCTTAGCTCGCGCTAACTAGTAGCTAGCCCCAGCGGGCACGCGCTGCCGTGCAACTGCAAGCAAGTAATCGCTCCCGTCTGTGTTGTTTTCACACTTGCAGCGCACGGTGTCGACTGTTGACTGACAACACGTAAAGTCATAAAATACTACGAAAAGTCACCGCTTCGGTTGTTTTTTTAAATGACTCGTTTGTCCTCACATCACTTGTTATGAATGCGGATGTGAGATGCCTTAGCAGGCTTTCACACAGCGCTACAGTAACGTTAACTGTATTGCCGCTAGCAAGGAAAGCTATGCGATGCACAATTATCCGCCTTACCTCCCCGAGCTACCGTCTAACTGCAGCCCGGGCTGGAGATGCTGCAGCTGGAGACACCCTGGGTTCAATCCCGGCCCGGCCGTGCGCTGTCTTGCTCTTCGAGTCGCTTCAACCAGCTAATGAAGGTGATCCGAGGAGGGTCACATTGTCCTGGGATGCCGCAGCATAATATTACTGGATATATGGAAGTCAACAATTGACCTCTCACCCGCAGCGACAGTCCCATGTGGATGCAGGAAGTCATGAAACAAAGCCAAAGAAGACCTCCATGTCCAATCTGTCATGCATTTAGTAATAAAAATAAATAACAGATTGATAAAAAAATGCTTCATCATAAAATGCATATCTAAATGGGTCTCTCACATTTTACATGACTGCTATTCTGGGCGGTTTTTCGTTTTTTTCCGTTTTATAGAACCTGGTAACATCTTTAAAATGCCATCCATGAACTTGTAAATATGAAAAAATAAGTTTTGAAACGAAATGTTTTATTAAAAAGTAAAATTTTGTACTGTAAACAATAAACTACAAACAACAAACAAAACATTTAAATGAGTGACGATACCTATTTAAAGGGATAGCTCACCCAAGAATGAAAATTCTGTCATCATTTACTCACTCTCTAGTTGTTCCAAACCTCTATGCATCAATGACTACCACAGTACAAAAATTTAAAACGGGAGTCAAAGGTGCCCCAGAACATTTTGCTTTCCTAAATTCCTCAAAAAATCTCCTGTGTTAAACAGAACAAAAAAATATTAAAAATGTATTTTTCCTACTATGGTAGTCATTGATGCCCCAGAACTGTCAGTTGCTAACATTTTTCCAAAATCTTTCTCTGTGTTTATCAGAACAAGAGATTTGAAATACAGGTTTGGAACAACTTGGGGGGTGAATAAATCGTGGCAGGATTTTCATTTTGGGTTAACTATCCCTTTAAAATCCAATTTCTAACATATTGAATGTATCCAAGCCCAGCTAAAGTCATTTTGTTTTTGAATGAATGTTTTCTACATAAAAACCACCCTACATAATGTAAAGAACAATCTGTGAAACTATAACCTTGATATCTTTAACATTGACTGAATGAAGCCATGCCAAAAATTGACATCATTCATTGAAATTAATAGCTGAAATCAAATTTTGATGCTCATTATCTCAGAATTAGATTGCCACTTTAGCCTGGTTTTCACAGTAGGGGTCACAAATGATCAAAAAGTTTTAAAAATCATTTTCATGATATATTTATATCAGGGTATTTGTGACAAATGCTTCAAGCTGTCTAGCACCGCCTTTACTAATGTGTAAACTACTGCTTAGAATTGCAATATAACCAACGTGAAAGACACACCTCTGGGAGTCTAGCACTGGTCAGCTTTGTATTACAGTCTTACGACTATCATTTATTACAAAGAGTGTGAGACTGCATAGTGCTCAGAAATGTCCTGGGCCATTCTTGAGAGTCTTGTGACCGGGGTCAACAAGTACTCCACAGCTATCGGTCGTGTTTGGCTGTCGGTGGTGTTCATCTTCCGTCTGCTTGTGCTGCTGGTGGCTGCAGAGAAGGTGTTTGGTGATGAACAGAAGGACTTTGACTGTAACACAAGAGAACCAGGATGTCTCAACGTCTGCTATGATTATTTCTTCCCAGTGTCCCACTCTCGGCTGTGGGCTCTGCAACTCATCTTCGCCACCTGCCCTTCGCTCATGGTGCTCCTTCATGTGGCATACAGGGACGATCGGGAACGGAAGCACCAGCTGAAATACGGCGAGGGATGTTCTCATCTCTACGTCAACACCAGCAAGAAGCGCGGCGGGCTGTGGTGGACGTATCTCTTCAGTTTGGTCTTCAAGATTTCAGTAGATGCTGTTTTTATATTCCTGGTGTATTATATCTATGAAGCTAACTTCTTTCCTTTGTTGGTGAAGTGCAATGAAAAGCCCTGTCCTCAGGTGACGGAGTGCTTCATCGCACGGCCTACGGAGAAACGCATCTTTACGGTTTTCCTGGTGGTAACCAGCTTCTTGTGCATCTTGCTGTCCTTGTCTGAGATGTTGTATCTCATTCTGAAACGCTGCCATGAGTGTGCCAAATCACATGGACGCAAACAGAAGCTCCATCTGGCTGCCGTTGCTTCTTTGGCCTGCACGGATAATCGAGATGATATCCAAGAGAAAACTTTATTAGAGAAGTCTGCTGAACATCCTGCTTCAGACAGTGCTCCTGATTATAATATCGCCATTTCGTAAGAGCGGGACTTCCTCACTGGAGAATGTTTGAGAGATCGCTAAAAATGTTACAATGTGATGGTGACACGTCCTGTTAACTTTGTTTATTAATGTTTATGCATTGATGTGAATGCGGCTACTTCTGTTGATCAATTTCGTTTTAAGCTTAAAAATGAAAAATGTTTAGTAATTTGTAAAACAATTTTAAAAGAGCTCATTTCTGAAATTTGTGAATATGAATAGATATAATTGTGTTTTTTTGAATAGCTTTTAATGAATATAATACATTGCAAGTTTTGAACCAGAATTTTTTTGGATGTGCCTTTTTATTTGTGCATGTTGCAAATAAAAATGAAATAAAGCTATTTCTTCAAATAAATGTCTTTACATTCCATCATGTTGCATAATAAATTACAAAATTAGGAAAACAAATTAAACCTTTTAGAAATCAGATAATGATAATCCTACATTTTCAACAAGTTATTGCTTTCATGTTCTTTTTTTAACTAAACAATCTTAAAATGTACATCCCATAAGCAGTATCAAATACATGTTTGATACATAATCTCCAGCTCATCTTTAACCCTTTCATGCATGAATTATGACAACCTTAGTCAGAACGTTTTTGAACTTAGGTCATGAAAAACAAGGTTTTTTTACAGATTTTTACTGTTACTGTTTAATTTCCATTTAAAGTGGACATCTGAAGAATTCACATATAGGGTGATGCATTAGTGTCCCCTGTATTGGTGGATGTGCAACTATGCCATCAAATCCAAAACAGTTTTTTCAAATAGCTGTCCAATGCTGAGCGTGAAAGAGTCAAAATGTACACCGACCAAAATCCCTTCATGAATCCTGATGAAAAATGAATCAGTGATGTTACATAAACCTGGCATAAACTTATCAAAAGTGATAGAACTGCGATTACTGTATATTGATACCGCTTGGCGTCATTGTTAACAGTTACTCCCTTTAAGATTAACACAAAATTATGCAATCAACAACTCTGAATGAAAGTTATCATTTCAACCGGGTAAATAAAAACAAAACACACAGAACATTTAGGTGTGTTGAGCTATGTGTTATCTTGCCTAGGCTTTCTTACCAAGAGCTCCGTTATCCAGGGTAAATAAAGACTCAGCTTTTAGGCGACAATGCAAATCTCTTAATCTAAAAATAATAAGTATTCGACTGAAGTAGTAGAAGGTTGTCTCGGTAAAATGGGCCTAACTTTGATATGAAATAATAATTCCCTGTTTACTTTGTCATAGGCAAACCCATTCCTGTCTGGGTTTAACCACAATCTACCCTATGACTATATACAAGATACTGTGTTACTTATTCTACAACAGATAGTTTTCATGGAAGAATAAAGCCTGTTTTCATGTATTGGGACCATTTATTATTGTTTTGTTTTTGAATAATTAGGAAACTCCAAGGAATAACAATGGATCTCTTTTGTTATTCTTGCATAACTCCCTAAATAATGGTATATTGGGGCCAATACTATTTGGTTGTTATAATTTAATATATGGAGGCTACTGAAGATATGGTCGCTCTAGCTACTTCTAAACATTTCCAATCCTCTATGTATCAAGACAAAAAAACATTTTGGAGAAATGAAGCCACACCTCTTAAAGCCAGAACATATAATCTCCAGTTCTGACAGGGCAGGACAAAAGGAGTACAAGGAGTGCTGTGCAAGGTTATAAAGATGGACAACTTGTAGATTTAGGTATGAAATTAATTTTTCTATTCTATTTTAAGTGCTGGGTGCAGTATGTTATTCATAAACAAAAGAAAACAAATAACTTATTTACAAAACAGCTGCAAATCTGAATCTTAAATAGCTTTCTGATTACCCATTAAGAGGTTTCGAAGTATGTGCGTTATCTATCAAACACATCAAATGATACCAGGTAGCTACATATTTCGAGCATTATGAGCCTAATGTAAGACGTATTTTGAACATTCTCTCTTCCGTTCTCTTTAAAGCTGTATCTTATATATTGTCAAACAGTTCATCATTTTCCATCCATTCACTTATTGGCCGTGTCCTAAGACCTCATCTAAAAGTTTCATCTGTGACCCCCTCCTGATGGACTGGAAGTCTCTTGAAGCGCTCCTCAGTGGGGTGAATAAATACTCCACGGCTTTCGGGCGCATCTGGCTCACTCTGGTGTTCGTGTTCCGCGTCATGGTGTTTGTCGTGGCCGCCGAGCGCGTGTGGAGCGACGAGAATCACAACTTTGACTGCGACACCAAAAGACCGGGCTGTCCCAACGCCTGCTATGACTATTACTTCCCCATCACCCACACGCGCCTGTGGGCTCTGCAGCTTGTGTTTATCACCTGTCCCTCCTTTCTGGTGGTGATGCACGTGTGGTACCGCGATGAGCGCGAGCGCAAATACCGAGTCAAACACGGAGAGGGCGCCAAACTCTACGACAACACGGGACAGAAGCACGGGGGGCTGTGGTGGACCTACCTGCTCAGCCTCGTCGCCAAGACGACCATCGAGGTGATTTTTCTCTACCTGTTGCATATGGTATATCATAACTTCGACATGCCCCGCAGCGTGCAGTGTGACGTGGAGCCATGCAGGCATGTCACGTGTTACATCGCGCGCCCCACCGAGAAGAAAGTTTTTACGTATTTTATGGTGGGAGCATCGGCTGTGTGTATCGTGCTGAACATCTGTGAGATGTTTTACTTGATCTCTATGCGCATCCTACACTGCTGTCAGACCACATCGGGCAGTAGAAAATCAGAATGTGTCGCCTGTAATACCATCAAACTTGTGGATTACAAACCGACGTATTCAGTAAAAGAAAGCAAGCAGTCATAAATCCATAGTTTTGTATAGATGTACATGTACTGTGCTGTTACCAAAAGGTGGCACTTTTGTAAAATCTTCAACGGTCATAATAAAAAACAAAGGGAGTTGTTCGAATTAAGGTAAACATTTGCAGTTAGCAGTTGTGTTAATTCATAAATGTAGCCTATGTTTCATAAATTGTAAAGTAAATCAACAACCATAAAGCAAATACATTACAAAGTATTTTAAACATTGTGTTGTCCATGTCCAGACTAAACCGTGTTTTACTGATGGAATGCAATGATACTTTTTGATCTCTCTTGTGAGAATCAAGTTACATCTTTATCCTACGAAGACTGTTGTTTAAACTACATTACACTTTCATGTGATTCACAATATTAAAACAGAAGAAAAGCACACATAAACACAGGACAATAAATTTAACAGGCTTAAATTATACAAAAGAAAACTGATCATTTGAATGTTCTTAATCTACATTCTCATATAACTAATTGAACAAGTCAAAAGGTAACAAGAAAATGTACAGCATAAAGAATCAAAGCTTGAGTTGATGTAATTAATAATAATAATACAACATAAAATAATATATAAATATGATCTAAAAATAACAAATGGGTAGTTCACAAACAGTAAATTTGTCCTATAGCGTGACAGCAAAAAGTGAGAAAACAACAAACATTTAATAAATAAGTTTCTCTTATGCTATATGATACATATTAATATTAATAATTTTAAAGAATTATTTATTATTAACAGTTTGTTTCCAACATTTTTTATATGTTACACCATAGGACACATCTATGGTAACCTATATTTGTCAACCACCCACATAAATAATAATAATAAAACTTTGTTCAAACCTCAGCTGACTAATGAACAGTGATTGCTGGAAAAACTGTCATGCACTAAACCGGTAAACATAGTAAAATGCAGAGAAAATGATGGCTGAACATATACGTGACTGTACTTCCACACCAGCTTATCACTAAATGGAATTTGAAGGCGTTTCGTCTACACGCAAACATCTGTGACTGGAATCACCGTGGAGTCTGTCTTCTCTTTCCTGGAGGATTTTGAGAAGTGCAATGACCTAACCGGTTGTTCAAATGGATAATTCAGGTAAGATACTGAATCCAGACAAGTCTTGAAATGTTCATTTGCATTTTGAATTTGTGTTGTAGGATGTTGTGAATTTTTATACACAGTGCACATGCTGTACATATAGTACAGTGGCAAAGATTTATTTTTATATTGCTGATAATATTAGCCTTAAGACTAGCCTTAAAAAAGTGTACCCAATACAGATTTGTTTCTCAAAGTGTTTCTTAAACAAAACCTTTATAAAAGTTTTCTTACTGTGAGTCTGTGATGTCTTAAAAGGACAGCTTGTTTGTACCAAGCAAACAACAGGACTTATGCTTAATATTCACACTTTAAATTCATGAAGCCTTTGCCCTGTCAGCACTGTCAAAATTGTGTTTTTCATTTCTAAAATCTCTAACAAGCACATTATCTTTCAAGTTTGCTCTGCCAAGTGTACAGAGCACGTAATGATTAACTGAAGTGACATCTCTACTTTAACTCAAACCCTGTCCCCGGTCGATCAGATGTGTTTGCTTGAAATGATGTCCACCCACACTCCTCCTCTCTAGCTGTTATCTTTCCTTCAGCGTTCACAGAGCCCACGAGCAAAATATTTCTAATGTTTGTCTGCACAGCTGTGTGAAAATACGACCCCTGTCACGTTCCTCTCCAAATCATAAATTATGCTGTTGAGAGAAATTATGGGAGGCTGGACCTCCAAAAGAGTTTAGCTGGAGTGATGTAAATGGAAAGACAGAGTCTCTGTTTCAGATCTCACCTCCTGTGTCTCTCCCCAGAGGTGTGTTGTAACAATCTGGAGGAGCAGAAGAGGCTGATGAAGATTGGTCTTAGTATGGTGTTAGTAGGGCATGTCAATTTCCTGTTGGCCGCTCTGGTTCATGGTGTGGTGCTGAGGTACTTCAGCCTCCATGTGCGGGGTCAGGCCATAGAAAGCGCCATCTCCAACGTCATCGCCCTGGCAGCAGGCCTGATGGTGGGACATGATATATTTAAAACAAGTGAATCTACATTATAGTAAAATGGGTGATGTGATCTATAAAACCAGGGGATTTGGGAATTGGCAAATTAGTATTTTATCTTGTCTCCTGAATTCTTATTATCATGGATATATACTGTTTAGAATATATAATAGTGTTAGTTTACAAAGTACATTTAACAAGAATTATTCATCTTTACTGTTTACATTAGACGCATAAGGGCAATTCCATGAAAATGTCAACCTTACCATGAAAAAATAACCAACGGTTTTTACTTTGGTAACAGCACAGATATTAACATTTGGTGGTTCAAATACCCATGTGAGATCTCTCTTCAAATTTGTGAAGCATTTGTTTTATTTTTAGTGCATGATTTTTCATAGTCAGGTCAGGATTGTCACATCCATAACGCTACATATTCCTCATAAATGGACACATAAAAATTTAAATAAAATAACTATTTTATGTTCTATAAAGAGGCATCCCTTCTCCATTAATTGGGTATTATTGCTTTAGGATTGTGCATTTTATTTCGCAGAAATCCTACAAAGTTTTTGAAATTTGTTCATAGACTGGCAATTTTTATGTTTAGACTCTAGGGTTTAGTAAAATATAAACAGATGGTTCAATATATTTGTAACAAATTCATTCTCTGAGCATTTTTATGTCACGTCCATAACGTTGGAATTGCCCATTAGATAACAAATATCAAACCAAGTGGAATCTGCCAACAAATCATTATTTTTGTATTTAAAGGGATAGTTTATACTCACCATGTTATTCCAACCCTGTATGACTTTCATTCTTCTGCAGAACACAAAGAAGATATTTTGAAGAATGTTGGTAACCAAACAACATTGGCCTCCATTGACTTTCATTGTATGGATACAAAACTAATGAGACATTTCTCAAAATATCTTCTTTTGTGTTCCACAGTCATATACAGTTGTTTAGTGTCATAAGTGATGGCAGAATGTTTTATTTTTGGTAAACCATCCTTTTTAAATAAAGGATGGATTGAGTACACTTCAAGTCCAGTTCACATGAACTTTTCTAAAGAATGTATATTATTTTGTGGTCTAATGCAATAAAATGTATAATTTTAATCAAACTTTTAGGGGCCATTGTACTTCACAACAAAAAAATCACAACGATGTTTTAATATTTTTACCTACAGTGCATCATTAGTGGGATTTTGACTATTATTCTCTCCAAAAACAGAAAGAACAAGATCCTGGTAAGTGTTCTGAGATTTTCTCTACGCCATGTTTGATCAGATTTTATCATGTGTCCACCATTTGGATGTAGAGTTGGTTGCATCATTGTCTACATACCAAGAGACCCCTTAAAAAAGTTAAAATACAAAGTTAAAGAAAGAAAGAAAACAACAGTAAAAAAAAGTGTTGTCATTGATGTATGTGTTTGTGCATTATTCCCTGTCAGTGGCACACACCTGCTTCCTCTCTCATTCATCAGGGCTTGTTGTCTCGCTTTCAAGCATTTGATCATCGCCTTGTCAGTGAGCTTGCAGCTACCTTCACATTTAATAAGCAGCTCAGAAATTTCAAAACCTCTGTGATATAAAGAATGCCTGAGAGGGATAATCCTTTTCCTTGCCCTTGAGTCGATTCTTTCTTGTAAAGTATAAGGTGAATTATCTCTTTTCTTTGCCGTAGACCTGGTCGCTGCTTGTGTTAAGCACCATAGCTGGTGTTGTGGCCACTGCCGCAGTCATCGGACTGACCGTGTCCTTGGTGAAGACCATCATTAATGGTGACAAGAGTCTGCTCGCTTACTGTGGCTATACTGATGACATAAGCTACATAAGCATCGCCAATCAGTGTCCTTTTGACCCTACTCGTATTTTTGTGAGTACGGTGGAAGAATGAGAGTGTCGTATGTGTCATTTAATCTCACAAGTACAGCAGCACGTCATTTTATTTCAAAAGCACATACTGTTATTTTCTGTGGAGCACACAGGTGAATTACGAAGACTTTTTATAAGATACTTTTGTATATAATGAGAGTTTAAATTGAACATATACAGAATATATCTCAAGCTACAAAAAAAAGTGTCGTTCATACTGTAAACCGGTATATTATACAAGTCTTCTGAGAAAATAGACTGAAATTTATGTTGTAAAAAATAACATTTTTTTCATAATAATATCATGGGGTTTGAAATGACATGAGGTTTAGGGCTGTCACAATAATCGTATGAAATAATCCCAAATTTTCAGATAACCACAATTATTGTAAATCTTCAGTGCATTTTACATCCATCATCCTCCATCTGCCCACAATGGTACATAACACTTCTCCAACATTTGAGCTTATCAGCTTTGTATTTTTTGTGTTGATGAGTTTGATTACAGTGATTCCTCTAGACTCATATCATATCTCAGTTTTAGTTTGAGTGCTCAAGACAGCAAAGAAAATGGAGATTATTTCTGAAAACAAGCAAAAGAAATAACAAGTAAATTACATTAGCTAGCAAGTTAATAGTATGTCTAGCCAGTATTATTTTGGGTTACCAGTATAAGACCTGTATATTACCAGTATAACACCCGTTACTTGGCTAAACTAATAATTTATAAAGTATGTCTAACATTAAAAAGTCCTATCTTTACAGCTTCCATTAGACAGATTAGATAACAAATATCGAACCAAGTGGCATGCCAACAAATCATTAGTTCATTTACTCAACCACATGTCATTCCAAACCTGTATGACTTCCTTTCTTCTGCAGAACACAAGAGAAGGTATTTTGAAGATGGTTGGTAATCAAACAACACTGGCCTCCATTGACTTTCATTGTATGGACACAAAACTATGAGAGTTTCTCAAAATATCTTGGCTAAACGTTGCATGGCTAAACTTAAATTCGACAAAGTTACATGACCCATCCAATAAATTCTTTATTTAATAAACAATGCAATTCAACAAATTGTTTATTTAATACGATTATTACACAATATAATATTAATATCAATTAATATGAATATAAATCATTATATTATATGCTATACACTAGCCAGACCCATCAACAAACACACACCACAAGTTAACTTCGGGCCAGGCACGCGCGTGCGTCTGATGAAACCGTCTATATAATGAAAGACAATGGAGACTAGGCCTGTTTAAATGTATCCCATCTTGTTTGTGTGCTACAGCATATTTCAGTCAAGGAAGAGTGCTAAATTTGAATGATTATTTATTGTTTATGTTCCTTGATGTGAGGTTTTTTGAGTTACAAAAGATTCTGATGTGACTCATACAAACCACCGGTGTCACTAATACGACTTGTTCATTTCAAATATATCTAATGATCTGATTATTTAACGTTTCTTACGTTGCTTTTTGTTATTTTTGAGCTTGACGGCCTAGGTGTTTTGGCCAAACTAAAAATATCCACCTTAAATAGTAAAATAGTTTAAAACAACTGTACATAATTGCAACTAAACTCAACAAAAACGTGTTCCAGGAAGCTTCCAAGTCATGTGAATTGTTTTTGTAAGGGTAACAAGTATTCGGGGGAATTTAAGAGAAACACACTGGTCACATTCAACATACTTTTTTTTGTTTACTCAGAGCACGACTATAGTCCTCTGGGTCCCGCTGATAATCATAAGCGCTGTGGAGATGGTGTGCTCATGTCGCTTATTTAAAGTCTCCATCTCCTACCTCTCTCTGCCTTGCTGCCTCGGCAAACACCTTCAACAGGATCCCAACAGACTGGTATGACAGGCTGTTCCCTAATAAATTAACATCCCAAGGGGGATAAAATTTTAATCGTACACTATTAAAAATAATCAGCGCTTAGGTGTAGGTGGGCTCATCCTGTGGGATTTTAACTCGGGTGGTCTTCCTAATAGATGCATGAGAGAATACTAACAAAGTGTGTGACTGACTTGTGGTCTTCCTGTATCGATGACTCATACTGCAGTCATACTGTACTGCTATTACTGTGTTCCATTTCAGATAAAAATCCAGAGAGAGGCCCAATCCCCTCTCCTCCCCCGTTACATGCCTACATCCCGGCGTTGCCAAGGAGATGAGGAACGGAAGCTGCCTGTTAGACCCCCAGAGAGGCAAAAGCCACATTACGACTCACGACCACACCGCTGCACATACTCCATGCAGATCCATCAGCCCTCCACTCAGTTCAAAGTGCAAAGGTCCAGTATCTGGATCTGATTACGAGCCCTGGCTGCTGTGGCTTTGGCCTGACGTACAGGAATAAAGGGCATTTTAACAAGTGTTATTCTTCTGAAGGGAATGCATCAAAGGTGCTGTACGGGTTCAGTTCATGGATTCTCATTGTGTGTGAAAGTATTGTTTGTTGGGCATCTTTTTGTCATTTTCTCTCACCCCATTTTTACAACTTTGTACTTGAAAGCATTTACCTCTTTCCCTGCCAGCATTTAAAAAAGTTGTCAGCAGCACCAGCATTTGTTCGATTATTTTCACATCATTTTTATGGCCCCCAGAATTTATCTTCTGAACATTTTATTGTCTAATTAAGGCTGAATTTGAAACAATTATTAGTGCACGCTTGAGGGGAAATCCATTTCAGTGGTCTCCGAATTCATAGTAGAAATTAATAAGTGGACTTTATGATGAATAGCAGTCGACAGAATTTGGCACCCACAGCGCTTCTGGAGCACTGAGTGCCCGAATTCACTCACTCCTTTCAAGTTTCATTTCAAGTGGACTATATTAGTGAACAAATGTAGGGAATAGTGAATGAAAGTATAGGCGGCAACTTCGGACACGGCCATGGACTTTGCACAGAGCACAAAACGATGTTGAAGCTGTACACTTGCAGAATATGCGTAACAGCGCCCCCTATTGCATACAGTGAAAATGTGGGTTGTTGAATTTCGTCAGAGGCAGGGAAGTGTTGTCTCATAAGAGTGAAAAGAGTTAATAACATGTTGAAGAACAGCCCAGTAAATTTCTACAGTATCTCTTTTGACTGTAAATTGGGCATGGTTTGGGAAATACACCGTTGAGACGCATGTTCTTTGTGGTGCTTAAGGGCCAGGTTATGCAGTTATACCATGATCTGTTTGAATACTCGATTCTGATTGGCTGGAAGGTGTGCATTAAAACCGTTTAATGCACAGGTAGTTCCAGTCAGTTTGATGAACATTTGAAATTACACTGTAAACATAAATAACAGATTTAACTGGCAAATGACAATGGTATAAGCAGGATAATCTATGGCTATAGCCGTGCATTGAAGGATTTTAATGCACCTCCGCTTCACGTCGGGGGGTTCTTGGCAAGGATTATCCCTTACGGGCTAAAATACACTACAAGAATTTTGCTCAGATTTTGCCCAGATTTTCAGTCTGGCCTTGTTACAGAAAGTCTGTGCCAGTCTGCAGATTTGATCACTTAGTGTGTTTCTATCTGAAACTATCAAAAAGTCTGCAAGTGTATGATGTCTAGTTTAAAAAAAATCTGATCAGATTTTAAAAGTCTTGTAGTGTGTTCCAGCCATTACTTAAATCATGCAGAATATATAACTGTGCACGATGTCCCTGTATCAGAGCAGCTGTGTATAGATATTACCTCAAAATAAAACTAGTTTTAACAAATTAAATGTTAATCTGAGTGTTTCTGGAACAAATGTTCAACAACATAGAAGTGAAAAGATTGGAACATCAGATAACGTTCCCTGTCATTTGCCAATCATCTTCACATTGCTAGGGTAATATTCATAAAAGCAACAGATTCGATATCGTACAAAAACGGTAAGCAAAATGCGTTCAGGAAAAAATACTAAAGATGATAGTTGTCCTTGTCCATAATGTCCTATCCATACTGACATATAAAAAGTATTTATTTTTCTTTATCTCATTGATATATTAATATTACAATAAAATAAACACCACAATATGAAAACAGCAAGATTAGCAGATTACCTCAACAGACCATCAATAGATATCGCAGTTATTTCAAAATGCTGGATGTAACTTACCAGTAACAAGAACTGTTTCCGGTTTGGTCATGTGACCTTTGACAAATAAGCTATAGACTATAGGTTATAGTTTCATATTTGTTCCAAAATGATCACATCCTGCAAACTCTACTTAAATCTAACGAATGTAAACAGGGAGCTTCCATGTTGCAAAAATAAGATTTTTCATTTTATTTTCTATTAGGCTAATACTGAAAAATACATGCAGGAGAGTATTAAGTAGGCTAAGGAGATGATGGAAATATACATTTAATTTTTTGTTAATTAAATAATTACGCTATTTTGAAAATGAAGTTTCAACAAGTAAATTGACATTCAAGTTTGCATTATTTCAATAAACACTGTGAAGCAAATATAACTTTTTACATTACTGTTAATGTATTTATTTTATCTTAATAATATTAGCTCCTCAGCCTAGATTCGTACGTGTGAAAAATCTATCCATTTATCTTTTATGTATATACTAGACTACTGTATGTTACGCACAGCTTTACTCTCATGTGACCAGGCTCATCAAAACATTACTGACACAACATTGACAGGTGTTCAGCAAGCTTGGGTTCATAAAGAACGACTCTCAGGCAACATGCTAAACACATAGGTATATTTGTTTTCAATGTCAGTAAAAGGGGACAATCATTATGACCTCGCATGAGGTTTCATGCAACATAATATAGGAAAGTTGCCATAGAGGGTGCAGCATCAAATATGGTCTCGGTACAAATATGGAAGCAACATGGATGGCGCAAACTGAAAGCTACACACAGAGTGGGTTTGTGAGCTAGTCTCTAAGCTCGATCACTGTGTTTGTACAAAGCAGAAACACCTGTCGTATTCAGGTCATGGAATGTCAGTTGTTGCATAAAACAAAGAAAAATCAAAGCAGTGACTTTTTACCTTACACTTGTTCATTCAGAAGTGGAAATAAGCCCTTAGTGGTCGCTTTTAGTATCCAAACGGTTTATCTAAACGCGATGATCATAAATCATAGCATCGTACATTTCTGTCTAAGTTGTTGATGGATTGCTTAAAATTCTATAAAGTACAATTTCAAGTGCTGAATAGGTATTTGCTTGCTGCTTAAAATTAGGGATTGAAAAACTTACCGTTGCATACAAACGTTGTATAGAACTACACAAAGTGATACTATAAAGGTAGCACGGTCGCACACCGAAACATGCAAACCTTCACTCTTGCGTACGTACAAACGCCCATAAACACACGCACACAGATGAAGCGCCGTAAAAGATATGTGCTACCAGTATCTTTGATTCAAAACACAACAGAAATACAGTAAATCCCCTGATGCAAATATTTCCCACGATGCATTGGAAAGCCTTGAAATAAGAACAACTTACTGGAAACAGCATAATACATCACATCTCCGTTCACCAATAAAATCACCCATGGTAAAACAACACCATTAAAATGCAAAAATAAAAAAAGAAATATGGAAGCAAACCACAAATTTACAACAATGACATCAAACAAACAAAAAGTAGAAGAAAACGAACAGAGCATTCAATGGGATCCTCAGCCTTCTCTTCGTAAAATTAAAGATCATGAGCGCCAGAGCAGAAAAATCCCAACATTCATTCCATCAGTCCACTGGGTCAGAGGCAAAGTTTTGGATGCTGCCTGAAGCTACATAATACTGCCGTTCCTATATGTGTTTGTACTGTAAATACACATAAGTATCCATATAAAAAGTAGATAAGGGGCCTGTGCCCTCAAATCAACTTGGAAAAGAACAAAAAGAACAGCACAGATATTAAACACAAGAGGGTTGTGGGGGTACAGAAAGTGGGAGCGCATGCACGAATGCTAAGAAGAGGCATTCCGTTTTAAAATCTGGACCCCGGACACGATCAGCCTGTGATATTTTGAAGCCGAGCACTCCACCCGCAGCTTCTGCAGAGACATGCACAGGTGACGCACAGCAGACACGAGACGTCTTGGCAGGTGTCCACTTTGTTCTTCGGATGTACGCATGTCATTTTCGGGAAAGACTGAAAGTAAAATTGATGCACTTTTTTTTCTTAAAACGGATCCATCTGGAACACAAAAGATGAGATACGAGAGCTTTCATGCATTGAGCGCCCGATGTCTGGTGAGGTTTAAAACTGCGAGGCGCTGCTGGGGTCACACTGCAGTAGCCGCACAATGGACGGATCACTTTTGGCACCTTTTATGAACTCTTCCAAAGACAACTTGCCTAAAAGAGAAGACAGAAATGGTTGAAAGAAAAGACATAAAGAATCAAGGGTCAGAATATCATTGGTTTTCTTACACAGTCACGTTTTGCTTGTAAAGCGGTGGCTTTAAAACGAGCAATGATTTAAAACAATTTTATTTAAAGGAACAGTTCACCTAAAAATGAAAATTCCATCCTTCTCACCTCAAATTGTTCCAAATCTGTATAAATTTCTTTGTTTTGATGAACACAGAGAAAGAGATTTGGAAGAATGCCTGTAACCAAACAGTTCTTGGCCACCATTGACTACCACAGTAGGAAAAAATGATTTGTTCTGATGAACACAAAAGAAGATATTTTGAAGAATGTAGGAAAGCAAACAGTCCTGGGACACTTTTGACTAACATTGTCATTTTTCCTTCTCCGGAAGTCAATGGTGGCCAAGAACTGTTTAGTTACAAGCATTCTTCCAAATATCTTTCTCTGTCTTAATCAGAACAAAGACATTTAAACAGAACATGCGGGTGAGTAACTGATGACAGAATGTTTGGGTGAACTGTCCCTTTAAATAGTGTTCTATGATCTATTTCCAAATAAATGCAACATCCATTTGTGAAAAAAACTTTTTATTTTGCACCCTGAAACGCTTTTAAATTTCTTACCATCATTATTAAGGTCCATCTGTCTGAATATTTTGTCTGTCCTCTTCTCAGGTGTGGATTCATCCTCAGGCATCTTCATCACCGATGACACCATCTTGTAAATGGCCTGTCGGTGATAAAGGTGGATATTAATAACACAACGGGGTAAAAAAGAGCTAAAATATCAATGAACCACCATCACCTTATCTAGCCCTCACAGCTTCCTGCAGAGGCAGCATTCAATAACTCAATAATCTTTCTTTAGGACACCATTCATTCACCAAGTCAAACTTGGGGAAACTACCAGATTTTTAAAGAGCTTAAAGTTTATTGGAGATGTCAGATGTTAATCAGTCTATTAAGTCATGAATAATACAGTTTAAGTTGATCGTAGGTGGCATTTTCTTCTATCAGTCCACCTTTAAAAGTGACTGCCATGATAAAATATGCAACAAGCTGCTATCTCTGAGTACCAGCCGACTGTAACCTCCACGGGTTTGCGGGTAATCCCACCGTTCTGCACACACAGGGATAAACCCCGGTTAAATTTAACTCGGTAATCCAAGAGAGGAGACGGCCGAGGCGGGCGATGCAGCGTGACCCTCCCCCCTCGCCGCAATCTCAATCTTTCCCCCAGGTTTGGACGGGCATCGCGTGCAACAGAGCGTTGCCAAGCCTGGCTGAGGGAGACTGGGCACCAACTGAGCATGCTAACCACATGCTAATAGTTTCCCTTCTGCCACAGCCTGGGATGAAATGGGAGAAATCAACTGGGAAATGTTTGTGCTTGATCGTTCCACCAGGGGTCAGGCTTCCCATCCGTGTCTCAACCGTAAATGATAAAGGCTTGTATTGGTTCTTTGGAAGTAACAGATGGAGAGGGGAATATCTGTCTGTTTTATGATAAATAAATCATGCTGATTGTATTTCAGCATTTTGAGAACACATCAAAAGAGCAGAAGCAATGAGATGTGCGGCATTAAGAAGCCGCATGAAAGGCTTTGACTGCATCACAGTAATCAAGTAAGAAACAGATTTATAAAAGAATTGCTAAGCACACATTCAGAGTTGCATCCACAAGTTAATTCTTTCATATTTTATGTAAAAATGACATTAAACAAATGAAATAGCAACTGTTTTCATGTTTCATTCTTGATCATTCTTTATGTAAGGGATAATGTACAGGCAGCCGGTTGTTATCGCAGAAATAAGGCTTATTTTGCAATAACAGCCGGCTGCTTGTAAATTATCCCACTTATTGCACGGCTACTTGCCACATGAGAAAAAACTGGACATGAAATGTGAATTTGAAATATATTATTAGATCATTTTAACCGAATGCAGACCTTCCGCGAGGAAGAGCCATTTCATTTTTTTAGGTAAGAAACGACATTCAAATGTCACGAACAGGCAATTTGGTTGTAAATGTAATGTCATATATGGTATTAAAAGACATATTTATATTTAATTTGTCAAAAAAAAAAACGGTCAAAATGATTAGCTGTTTTTTGAAATTTGTTTTGAGAGGTTGTTATCTGGGAATAACGAACCTGCAAATGTCGCGACTGGCCAATCAGAATCAAGCATTGATTCTACGAGCCGTGTAATAAAAGGGCAGAGACTATCAAAACGCTAGATTATTATTTATTTAATAAATTATTTGTGCATATTTCATATTCAAGCATTTGTCACAACCAACACATCTGTTCCTCTTCCACCGTCTCCACCATGTGCTAAAACAAAGTGATCCGTCTGGCATTATGACAGGTAGCATTAAACATCACATCATGTTGAACATGTTAGAGAGCAATATACTGTACGTTGAGTTTATGTTCGAAGTGGATTAAGGGTGCCGATTACAGCACAAACATCCCAGAAATGCCTTCTGACCTGCACAATCTCCAGCATCTCATCACGGCTGATGTAGCCGTTGCCGTCCAGGTCGTACATGCTGAAGGCCCATTTCAGCTTCTGCTCCAGTTTCCCCCGTGATGTCACACTCAGAGCGATGATGAACTCCCGGAAATCGATGGTGCCATCGTTGTTGGTGTCAAACGTGCGGAATACGTGCTCAGCAAACTTCGAGGCATCCCCGTAGGGAAAGAAGTTGGCATAGATCTTCTTAAATTCCTCCACGTTCAAATGCCCACTGGGGCAGTCTTTCAGGAACCCCTGTTTGGAACAACGTAGACTGCCATTATTGGTATGCTTTATTAGGTTTCTTTTTTCATGTCAGATATGGCATTTGGAGTGACTAGAGCAAATATGAGCAAGATTGAACATTTTAAATTCCAGGAAAACTATTTTTTAATTTAAACTCTGCTTTTTAACATTCAGCCAAGATGTTTGTGTGTCTCATTTCAATTCCGAAGTTCTGCTCCTTTACAGCCCTGGGGTCAGTGTGGCTCACAGTGGCTTAAATTTCAATACATGGAGACTAATCCATTCTTGTAAAAGGATATTTTTGCCACTATTCATGTGTCTCTCTCTCCTGAGGTAACCAGGCCTGGGATACATGTTACTTTAAAGCATTTTCCATGACAACCATTTGCAGAAATATGCATTGTTTGTGTGTGTGTGTAGGGGGGGGGCTACATTAATGTTCAAAAATGCTGAGTTTATGGATAAACACTATCATATAATGCATATGTTAGCATAGTGTTTCTGTACCGCAGGTTGTGTTTGTGATAGGCACTGTAGATCAAACAGCAGCCCCAAACATTAGCCAAATGTATAATGGTTAGTGCATTAAATAACACAATTTAAAACTAAATGGCAATATTAAAAGAATAATATCACAAGCACATTTTTTAATGCAAAACGTTGCACAAAAAGTCAGATAGTTACATAATGTGAGCAAGTACACCTGTGGTCACCATTGTAAAATGACTTTAGACCCTCAGTTTCCAAATAATGTTAAAGGGACGGTTCACACAAAAATGAAAATCCTTTCCTCGTGTGATTACAAACCTGTATGGCTTTTCTTTTTTTGCAGAACACAAAAGAAGATATTTTGAAGAATGTTGGTTATGTCAGTCGTACAACATTGGACCCCATTGACTTTCATTGTATGGACATAAAACACAAAATGAGTCATTTCTCAAAACATCTTCATTTTGATCCAGAGAGGAAAAATCATATACAGGTTTCCAAAAAAGCATTTGTTTGCTGATACTGATATTTTGTATTCAAATCTAGTTAATCTAAAATAAAGTATAAATATCAATGTCCTAAATGGAGACTTGGTAACGCATGTCCCACTTGTCTTCCCTCCACCTACAGTATAAGAAAAAAGTTCCCACCTTGTACCACTCCTGTAGCTCATGATCAGTAAACTCTGTGTTCTCCCTCAGGTCCTGTAGCATCTCTGGCCTGAGCTTACTGTTCTGCTTTCCCATGATGATAAGTCTCTGTGTGCCCAGTCACAACACTGAGGCTTCTGGTCAAATCTGTAGGCAAAATAAAATAGACCAGTGAGACCTGACAAATCATTAGACAAAGGATCATGTTCAGTTAGCCGGTCGCAAAATAAACCCTGACAAGGGTGATCAGGGCCCCGGCAGCTGTTTAATTCCACATAGTTAAGTAATTGGACACAAAATATTGATTTAATAAAATACTTCATAAGTTATTCTATTATTATGTGAAACGTTTAAGTAGCACCCGTAAAGTAGCCTGATATGACTTAATCCCCAGGTGTTTGATGATTATTGAGGAACATGAGATGGTGTAATTGACCAATCAGAATGGAGTATTCCACAGGGCAGGATAATAACTAGCATTAGGCTTCTAGTTCAAGAGGAAAGAAAAGGGATCTTGACCCTTGCCGGGGTCAAGATCCCACAGCAGACTACAAGTGATTAGAAGGCGTCACTGCATCATGAACACGAATTTGAAACCAATTAAAAACCGCAAGCTTCCACCAAATCATAACAAGTTGTGTTTGAACCTTCTCTGCAGTGACACCCATCAGGGAAGGTTCGGTGAACTCTAATGTCTCCCCTGACATTACATGGATAATTAAAGTCAATGCAATGTGTGTGTTTGTATGTGTGGATGTACACATCCATTAGTGAATTAACAGCACCCTTCTGAGCTGACTCACCAACCGGGTACAAAAAGTGCTCTGGTGAAAACACATGATTTTATTAAACGCTGCAAAACGCCAGGCATTAATCAGACCAAATGTGAGATGGAAAAACAGACGTTTGCGTGGAATTCTTTCATGATGTTTTGAAAACAGTGGCGACAGGAGACCCGGCTACCTGCACTGATTAATAACGGATTCGCCCACGCTCGCCGCGAGATGGGCAGCGATCCGAGGCCATGGCAGAAACATTGGAGGAGGAGGATGGGTACACAGAAACAAGACGGGCCAAGACTTGAAAGCACGCCGTTCGGAAGTGAATTGAGAATTTATGAGTTTGAGTTTTGATTCAGATGTTACAACCATGACACATTTTTATGTCAACAATGAAATTTGTGAAAAGCGCTATTTACTGTAAATAAAATGAATTGTCACACACAAACATGTTGCCATACACATTTTCAACATAAAATGATACACATCTTAAAGGAACAGTTCACCATAAAATACAAATTCTGTCATTATTTACTTATTCCAAATCTGTATAAATGTCTTTGTTCTGATGAACACTGAGAAAGATATTTGGAAGAATGGCTAACAGAGTAGGAGAAATGACAATGCTAGTCAAAAGTGCCCCAGAACTGTATGCTTTTCTGCATTCTTCAAAATTGGTTATTTTGTTTTCAACAGAACAAAGAAATTTATAAAGCATTTATTTCTACTAGTCAATGGTAGAAAACTGTTTGGTTACAAGCATACTTCCAAATATATTTTTCTGTGTTCATCGGAACAAAGACATTTATAGATTTGGAACAACTTGAGGGTGAGTAAGTGAAGACAGAATTTTCATTTTTGGGTGAACTGTTCCTTTAATGTTTGAAAAGCCACCTATAAAATTTTGCAAACATGTTCGCAGATTTTTAACGTCAGCCCAAGTCTTTGTTTTATAATTTATGTTTGCTCATAAAACTTGTGTTAGACGTCTGAAATGTGTTTTCAGACTGTTCATTTATTATTACAACCCATTCAATTCCTCTTCCAGTAATTTCTCTTGAATTAATAATTGAATATCATGTTTTCCCAGGTCGAATTTACTTTAAATTCCAATGTACGAATTGAAATTGAAAATTCTATTTTGTTTAACACTGCTAGACCCATTAAACTCAAACACACAGAGGCCATCAATGAAGAAAGATGATCTGACAGCATGTAAAGGGAAATGTCTGCTTGGAGTTTAGGCTACAATATCTCACATAAGCATTCAGAGGATACACATTTGCCTAACATCCTCCAGTATCACTTTCAAAGACGCTAATTTTTGTGTGATTATGGATGATAGCAGCTTGTCTGATTTGATTTTCCTGCCCATACTGAGTGCTTGTACTCTCAAGAGAGCATTAAACCCCAGCAGAGATGGATCAGATGAGGGAAACCTAATTTAAAACCACCTTTTTGCTTTCCACAAGCATTCATTAGAACAAGGACGTGCCATCTTAAAGGGACAGTTCACCCATAAATAAAAATAATTTATTCATAATTTCATCCTCATGTTCACAAAACCTGTATGACTCTTTCCTCGGTGGAAATCAAAGGAGGATATTTTGAGAAATGCCTCAGTGGTTTTGTGTCCATACAATGGAAGTCAATGGGGGCCAATGTTGTTTGGTTGCCAACGTTCTTCAAAATATCTTCTTTTGTGTTCTGCAGAAGAAAGAAACTCATACAGGTTTGGAATAACATAAGGGTAATAAATGAGCACTAGACTAGCTTAAAAGCCACAAAATTCCATGAAGTCTTTAAATTCGGCCTAGTCATGTGACTATGTCCCAAACATTTTGTCCTTAGCTTGAGGTGATCTCAAGACTTAACCATGTAGGGCTGAAGCTACGCCAATTGATTTAGCACAGGGAGCAAAAGCAGGTCAATGAGGGACGGGTACCAAAAAAATAACGACAGCGGCAAGAATGCAGAGAGGGAGCTGCTTACACTGGCGACCGGCCCGGTGGTGATGAAAGAGCATCGCCACTGTTGCAGTTGGACTGACCAGCAGACATACAATGGCTCTGTGCCGCAATCTTTGTTTTTATTACAGACTAGTTTTTTGCCTTAACCAGTCAAATTTGCTGAATTCCTAGCAAACATTAACATTAAACAAGAGCCTATAAAACAGAAGAAACTGAAAGTCTTTGAACTTTGAACTGCAGGGTGAAATAACTGTGCCTGCTGTTGGAAAACCTCCAGCTGGGGAGTAGTGCAATGTCAAGTTACTCTCTCTCTCTCTCTCTCTCTCTCTCTCTCTCTCTCTCTCTCTCTCTCTCTCTCCCTCTCTCTCTCTCTCTCTCTCTCTCTCTCTCTCTCTCTCTCTCTGCAAAGCAGACATCTTGCTGATATACTGGAAGAAGTGTGCTTCCCAGGGGCTTTGATATCATTGCTCACACTGAGACATGTCATGCTAGTTTTAGCGCTCCACACTCATTAGCCTTTAGAGAAGCCTGAACCAAGACTGAATAACACTGTCCAACTCCAGCTAAGATGAGTGGAACAAGAGACATCTGTGGGGAGGCGAGGAAAATATATAAAGAATGAGAAGACTTCATCCACTACATTTTCTCACATACAGTAACTGTCCCTTGGCCAAACCTGCTGAAAATGTCAAATCTTTTTAATATCTCAATTGTTCTTCCTAGACTGAAGGAGGTTAAAATGTGATCAAATTTCACATTCACAGAATTCTTTTTTGAGATTTCTCCTGAGAAAACAAAATAGTGTCCTTGCCTCTATACAGTTTCAGGAGAGATCTTAACAATGTCTCAAAAATGATTGCATTTACATGCACAAAATAAACGGATATCTATAAAAAATCAGCTTATAAAAGAAACCAGTTTTCACGTGTTTACATGCATATTAATAAACCGGCTACATAGAAAACCGCGTTTACATGGAAGTTTGAGACTTGCCAGGTTTCTCGCGTGCAGTGATGTCACCATCGATAGTTTGTTTAGCAATTAAAAATTCTGCGTTTATGAGCTATCCTGATGAAAGAAAACCGTTTTAGGCGCGTTTACATGACCTTACTTGTTAACAGCTTATTAAGCATAATCGCATGTAAATGCACTCAATGTAAAAATAACTTATTTGGCAAGAACTCAAATATTTCCCATCAAATTCTTTCAACACCAAATTATTGGAATTTTTTAGAAAAGCTTTTCAGTATGTGTATTTAGTTAATTTAGACATGTCCTTTTGTCATTTTATTTATTTATTTATTTTTGTTGCTATATAAATGTATTTTATACATTTTTTCGTTTATACGTTTTATACATTTTTGATTTCATAAATCAAAAAAATAAATTCAGGTTATTTTAGTTTACTAAAATTAAAACTTTGAAAACTTTTCTGTTTATTGAAATCAAATCAAATAATGGCCTAAAATTTTTTGGAAAAACTAAACGAAAAATTGAAATGTTGTTTAAGGCACTAAAATTATAATAATAAACAAAATAAAACAAAAGATAAATAAGACATATAACATCATAAAAAAAGAAATAATAAAATGACAAAAGCACACAAATAGCTAAAAATTACCATAAAAACTAAATAAATCTAAAAATAAACGTTGTACTTTAATTGATTTTTGTCAACAGAAATATTTTAATAGTTATAGTAAACTATATTAACCTTGGTGTGAAACAAAGATTTATTTTCTATGGAATACTGTGCACTCATAAAACATGCAAAATAACACCAAGGAATGTCTATTAAACTACAAAGTACATAAATTCTGATATGACATCGACTCTAAGTGTCCTGAGTTATGAAAGAGCCAGCCCTGCAATAATATGTTCTTTAAACTCTGCAAAAAACGGTGCAAACAAAACACAAGCAAGGCATATTTAGGTACAGAACAAAAACAATTGCATCATTTACTTTCTCCTGAAAACCCCTGATGACGGCAGATAGAAGTCATACGCATTTACACACTGCAATTCTCCGTTTTACAGACCGGTTCTGAAGAAAGGTTGTGAAATATGAAAGAGACTCCAATAGAGTGCCACAGGGATGACACTCGACATCAACGTCACCACCACCAAGTTTTCAACGACAGCTTCAAACTTTATTAAAAATGTGTTCCCTGATAAGTAAATACTCTGCACTGTAAAACCCCCGTAATTTTACAGAATTTAACTGTTATTTTTACACATATTTTTTACACGTCACGTATAATGTAAAAAAAACTGTAAGTTTATGGAATTGTACTGTTCATTACATCATTCACGTATTTTTGAAATACGGTAAAAAATTAATTAAAATGTAATTTTACAGGAAAACTGTTATTTTACGGTATAAAAACGTTTTTTAGCAGGATTTTTTTACAGTGTGTGAATAAATCTCCATCCACGTTTTTGAGATTTGTGTCCATGTTGCATTATTTGTGAGATTTCTATGAGTGCATGACAATGTCTGAAGTCGCTTTTAGCAACTTGTTAGCAACCGCCGTTTTTAAGACCCGGTAAAAAAAATCACAAGTGTGTCATTACTAGGGTGCAATGGATCACAAAACTCACAGTTTGGATCATATTACGGATTTTGGTTCACAGATCGGATCATTTTTCGGATTAGCTAATGTAAATGTTCATCATAGTTTTATTATTATAATATAGGCAGTTTAAATAATTTTATAAAAATGAATTTGTGAAAATACCCTGAAGATATAAACTGATTATTTTAACAGAGAATGTTGTTTCTAAACAGTAATTATTTATCTTGTAGGCTATGTCAACAGTATGCATGCAGTATTTTAAAAATAACAAAATGTATAACAAATAAATATGACATAAACGTGCAGTCAGAGTAAACAGTTGACAAATGGATCTCTAGAGATCAGATGAACATAACAGGGGGTATGAGGTGGTGATCATGAAGTAAGTATCTCGACTGACTTTCTCTCGTCTTCTTAAAGAGCACGATACATACGGAACATGGATCAACCCTGATCAGTTTCACCACTAGTCATTACTAGTGTGTTTTATGCTGTAGAATAATACGCAAAAATGTTTAGAGGCGTTGTTAACCACAGACAGGGCTACGTTAACTTTTTTTGCACATAGCACTGGTGCTACAGAGGTTTGAAGTTTTGTATAAAGTATAAAACGTCATCAATAAAAAAATATGCAAGTGCAGTTCATCACATGAATAGGCAGGTAACTGACAAATGACATTAATGTTACATACAGATGGATAAATTAGGGCCATATCATTTTTAACGTACCTAAATTTGTTTTAATTTTTCTAAGTTCCGTTTTTACATTTACATTTATGCATTTGGCAAACGCTTTTATCCAAAGCGACTTACAGTACATTGCATTATACTATACATTTGTTTCTACTTATGTGCAATCCCTGGGATCGAACCCATGACTTTGGTGTTGTTAGCGCCATGCTCTAACCACTGAGCTACAGGAAAGCTTTTCTTTTTCTACTATACAATGGTGGTATATTTGTCCACATAAAATACTGTAGTATACTATAGTAGCAATTTACTATAGTAAACTGCAGTAAAATTCCTACATGCTAGTGTTTTTAAACCTTACTAGAGTAACTACAGTGTTTTCTACAGTTCATCAATTTACAACAAGGGCACTACAATTTTCTATAGCAAATACTACAGTACACTTCAGTGTTTTTTCCTCTGAGTGTTCAAGTTAACCGGACTTTTATTTTGACAGGTCGTCAGGAAGACCATAGACGTAATATACTGTATATGTCTATGGGGAAGACGCTTGAGGTTTAGTGTGTGTTTGATGATAGCTTTATTCAAACAGTCAAATGCTCATAAAATAAACTCTCTTAATTTTAATCTTAATTTACATTTTTACAATGCACTGCTTTTTATGCACATTTAGTGCCTGGTTAAAATTAATTGTGTCTGGTTAGCGAATAAAACTTTTGTTTTGGTACTGAAATATAGTGTCGCATTCAGTGAATCCCAGAGAGGTTTTTACGAGCAATAACTCCGAGGGCTGTGAAGGTTAAATATCTGAAAGAAACGAGGCTCATTACGAGTCCTGCCAGCAAGAGTGTGAAGAGAGAAAACGAGTCGCTGCTCAGCAACTAAATGAAAGTGTAAGACCAAAAGAAGAGATGAAGGGAGGGGTTAGAGTGCATCAAAGGAGAACAGACATGGAAAGAAAAGATGAATATCACAACAAGAGTATCTTATTCCTACATCTATAAAAAGGCAGGAGGAAAGAGGATGGCAGAATTGATTTTTCTCCCAACGCCTGCGTTTCTATCCCCACATCTCTCATCTATTTATGAGAAACAGAGGTAATCAGAGAATCAATCTGACCCGACAAGCGACTTCTGATCTCTCTAAATCAGCCCGAACCCCTCCCCACCGCTCTCTTTCTAATCTTCTGTCTCTTGTCTCTTTTCTCTTTTCATTCATTTGATTGCTTTAGACTCTTTTTAATTGCTCTCAAGTTTAATTCTAAACGCTTATCCTTTGCATGAACCATCACCTGTCAAATTTCTCACTTTCTTTATACTGAGCTGTCTCAGTAGACAGGCATTACATGTAATTCCGTAGTCAAGTACACTAACACATAAGAAGTTGATTACCTCCTTAGATCATTTTTAGACAAATTCTATAGACCGTTTCATCAGACGCTGGCCTGACCACCAGTTAACATCCGGTTTATGTTTGGCTGGTGTCTAATAATATAACTATTTATATTCAATTTAATGTATGTTAATATTAATTTGTATTATTGTTTTACTGTATAATAATTGTATTAAATAAATGATTTGTTGAATTTTGTTGTATGTTCATTTTATTAAATAAACAATTTGTTGAATGGGTCCTGTAGTTCGGTCGCATTTAAACAAACCGTATAGTACATTGACATCTGTCAGCGGTTGAGCTTAAGTCTAAATTCTAAATATTGGAGACACAAGTTTAGCCAAGTAATGGTTCTTATCGTTTTTTTTTTTTATTGTTATCAGAAATAATCTACAGGCAGTTCAGTTGGGGTCACAAAAGTGCGCATGCGCAGTAACGTTTGTTTATGTTGTTAAGATGAAACCGTCAATAAAAGCATTGCATATATCCTTTGTGTCGAGGTCAATCCCAAAATGCATTGCATTGAGTTTAGTAAAAACGTATGACTTTAAGTTAATCACTTAACTGTCTGGAGTCATCATTAAGATGCTGCCTTAGAAAGCAGCTTCCTATATAGGTGGTATAGACAGTAAGGCATGGGTTTTGGAATACATTATCTGTTTTTCCCAACATTTTCCCGCTTACTCGCCGGTAGATGGAGAAAATTGAAATCTCTTTTTTCTCTCACACTGACATTTTGACAATATACAAGAACATCTCTCATGAGCCGAAAGACAGCCCTTTTCCTTAAAAACACTGCGCTGAAATCCCCAGTCCATCACATTTTTGAACTTACAGAGGCTAAAGGCTGCCTGCCAATCTCATTCCACAAACGTTTCAACTATACACCGTAAATCACTAAAGCTAAATGTAGATTTTAAATCATGGTTTAGCTCCTGGCAGCGCCCATATGAAAAAACATCTCAAATGGTATATCTTTAATATCTTAATTGTTTGTTCTGAGAAGGCAATAGATGGAAAGATAAAGACTTTTGCTTAAAGGAGTTTACCCATTTACTCATCCTCAGGTTGTTCCAGATCTGTATACATTTCTTTGTTCTGCTAAACACAAAAGAAGATATTTGGAAGAATGTCAGTAACCAAAAAGATCTCATCCCCCTTTACTGCCATAATAGGGGAAATAAATACTATGGAAGTCAATGAGGGATGAGAAGAAGTCACTGAAAAGAAGTCTCCTGCTTCCCCCCCCCCAAAAAAAACAGATCCTAGAAATCACATTGTCTCCTCAAAAGAGTTTCATCTGAAAATTTCCTCAAACTGTGCTTTAGTTTTCTCAGTCTAAGTCCAAACGTCAGAGATTTCAATAAAGGAAAGTTTGATCAAATTAAACCTTTCTTCATTTATTATATTCACCACATACGGGCTTCAACCAATAGCCAGTGGAGAGAGATGAAAAAGGGAGTCACATGAGCCCTTTTGGGCTGTTGGAAGACGAGGCGTGCTGCTGCGTTCTGAACCAGCTGAAGTGGTTTGATAGCCTTTGCAGGAAAACCAGCAAGGAGAGCATTGCAGTAGTCCAACCTTGAGATTACAAGGGCCTGGACAAGGAGTTGTGCCGCATGCTCAAATAATATCTCTACTCGTACTCTCTTACTTATTCTTACATTCGTGTCTGTTTCATAAGGTATTTAAAAACATTTGAAGTCAACCCTTTCATTAGCAAAACTGAAAACTCAATAAAGTCTTCTGAGCTACAGATCAACCTCTGAGCCATAAGATGCCGGGCGCTGTAATGTAATGCCATCTTGCTATAACATCACACAGTCAACACATCACACAGCACTGCTGGCTTTACAGCTGTCAGGAATGGCTTTTAATAAAGACAGCTGGAGTCGAGTCCTGATGTGAATCAATGAATCTATTTCACATTACGCAAAAAAGGGTGTGGGAGGAGGAGTGGCTAGAGAAGACATTAGATGAACAGAAAAGGAGAGAGAGATGGAGAGAGTACACTAATGAAAGGAGTAAAAATAAGAATGAGGCTGCGTCCTCTGTGTGTGAGGTCCCTTCAGTAATCGTCATTTCATACCTCTGGTCATAAGGGACATGAGCCGATCTCGGTCGGCTGCCCATCAGGCATATAAAACAGCACAGGATGGCTGTTGAAGGAGTTACTTGGCATTTTTTCAAGCTTTATTGACAGGGCAGTAAAGAGGAGAATTGATGAGAAGACTGCATCGGGAAATCACATGATCTATTGTTGAGTCAAGTCTTCTTGTCAAAATCCTACCCAGAACCTATTCTTCATAACCTGAAGTTTTCGACTTCAGCAAGTACCTGGTCCTACTGTACCATATGAATGATACCTATAAAGGATAGAGGACAATAAAACCCCTGGAATTACACTGATGATGTCATCAAGATTATTATATAATAGTCAGATACTGCGTCCGAAATCGCATACTATGACTATGATGACTATGATTTAAATTAAGTTCCTACCTATCGACTGTTAAAGGGTGAATTCGGGTAATCTGGGACATTTTTTGCAATTTTTGCTTCTGCGATTTACACATTAGATCAAAACATTAAGCCTGCCTCAGATTACAGGAGTTTAGAAATCCTGACCGATTATAAAATCTGGTTGCAGCACACACGTAAGGAGAATCTTGACAGATTCTCTTATTTCAAATCTTAATCATGTTCATACTTAAAGATTAGAAACTCCTGACTCATCACACACTACAAGATAATATTAAGATTATCGTACCTGAGAACGCGCACATCACATGACTTCAATTCGAAAGCTGATGTAAACAATGTGTGTATTTGATGTGACATGGGGACATCTAGTGGTAGTATGGCATTATGTCAACTGGTGGTCATGCGGGAATGATTTGTATCTGGTAGCAGTTAAATAAAGTTGTGTGAGGAAAGCAGCAGCTTGTAAAAGTAGGTTTAGTGGGACAAGAACTTAAGGACATACTAGAATGTGTCAGATGTGTTCAAGGTAGAAAATATCTATTCTGGTATCTAGCTAAAACAGGAATTATAGCAAGAATATGACTAAATAGAGAAGTTGACGATCACCAGAAGATGGCAGTAGTGCAACACAATGGATGCAAGCTGCCGGTAAAAACCAAGAAGAAGCAGCAGCTCGTGTTCACTATGTAAAATACAGAACACAATGGACATTGCGAAGCAACAACTTGAAGGACGCGAGGTCATCCTTTCCAAAAAGGATGACGTCATATGCATGCGTATTACGTGTTCAGTCTGTAGGCATGCATGAGATGTTCCCCAAACAATAATGGCGGCCTCCATGCTGCTTGGTTGTGCTGCGTGACATACCCATTATCATTTCTCCAGCAAAAAGTAGATTTACTGCACATACACGCCAACAAAGTGTATTAAAATCGCTTTTAGCTTAAAAAGATAACGCTGTCGTATGTACGTGAAACTTTTCAAATCCCTAAGGAACAACTTTCCCGTTTTTCATCGTGTAAACGTACTCTAAGATGTCATGTTTTTGCTTCTTTGCCGAAGGAGATAACGCATTTACGAAACGCGCTCTGTAGAGCAGTTTGACCGTTTAGAACCAGGCCTACTGTAGAAACAACATGGTAAATTCCATCCTAGGGGACCTGCGGTGTATGTAGATATAAATAGCTAATTCCAAGGTAATAAAAACAGCTTCATTATGTAAGGTCTCAGAAGACAGTTATGCACATTATATTGCATTTCTGTCAATAGATCCTATAAAAAAATTACACACTGGACTTTTAAGGAGGGTACACACACTGATACTCCGTTTTTGATTTCCGTCATATGATGGCAGCAGCATTATTGTTATTACTCAGAGCGAAAAATAGGGAGGGAGAAAGAGAAACCGGTTATTTGTGAGAAAAATACGCAATCGGTTGACAGATGGACACGTTGCGATGCACTATAAGCATTTCCCCCAGTGTACAACCTCCACCTCCATTAATGAGCTTACCGACACATCATCTGTATTATGCCGTTATTACACGACCCTGCTCAACCCCCATAACAGATGCACAAAGCAAAACACAGAAAGAGTTCCATCAAAGCATGCAAGCACACTATTGGCAGATCGCTTTATCATAACAAATGAAAGAGGCTTGGGGTGAGTGGAACACACGTTGAGCAGGTCTGATAATCATGCAGCTTTTCTCACTGGAGATTGGATGACCTCTGCGATATGCAGCGTGCGCATGTGAGCGTGTGTGTGTTCCGTTCATAAGCTGGATAGAGTTGCAGATGGTGCTGAAAGAATATAACTGCTCATCTGTCATTTATTGTTTAAAGAACAATGGTTCCATCTGACTGCTGCTGCAGTTTTATATCAGAACAAATAACATTCATTGTATAGAATTACTGAGCATTCTATTGAGTGAGACGATATTGGCCAGACTCATATGAAATGCATTCTTCCAGGATTAGCTGTACGCCTCAATGAATAAGCTGTGTGTAAATGCAGTGCTATAGGGCTAGTTACCAAGGTTCTAAATTGTCTTGCCACATTGTTATGCTATTGCTGGGTGGTTGCTAAGGCATTGCTAGGCTGCACCAGGTGGTTGCATGGGGTCAAAAGAGATCATCGTTATGCTATTGCTGGGTGGTTTCTAAGGCATTGCTTGGATGCTCCAGGTGGTTGCTTGGTAGCAAAAGAGATCATCGTTATGCTGGGTGGTTGCTAAGACGTTGCTTGCATGCTCCAGGTGGTTGCTTGGTGTCAAAAGAGATCATCGTTATGCTGGGTTGTTGCTAAGGCGTTGCTTGCATGCTTCAGGTGGTTGCTTGGTGTCAAAAGAGATCATTGTTATGCTATTGCTGGGTGGTTGCTAAGGCATTGCTAGGATGCTCCAGGTGGTTGCTTGGTGTCAAAAGAGATCATCATTATGCTATTGCTGGGTGGTTGCTAAGGCATTGCTAGGATGCTCCAGGTGGTTGCTTGGTGTCAAAAGAGATCATCAATATGCTATTGCTGGGTGGTTGCTAAGTCGTTGCTTGGATGCTCCAGGTGGTTGCTTGGTGTCAAAAGAGATCATCAATATGCTATTGCTGGGTGGTTGCTAAGTCGTTGCTAGGACGCTCCAGGTGGTTGCTTGGTGTCAAAAGAGATCATCAATATGCTATTGCTGGGTGGTTGCTAAGGCATTGCTAGGATGCTCCAGGTGGTTGCTAGGGTGTTGCTAGGCTGCACCAGGTGGTTGAGTGGTGTCAAAAGAGATCATCGTTATGCTACTGCTGGGTGGTTGCTAAGGCGTTGCTAGGCTGCACAAGGTGGTTGCTTGGTGTCAAAAGAGATGACATCAAAGTCTCTATGATACTCAGTAATAATCCCTATACAGTAGCTGCAGTACCTCTGTTAAAGAGAGGATTTTTTTTATTAGTTTCATTGTCTACCAGGCTAAAATGTTACATCCCAAAGCTTAACCCTTTAGGCTCAACGGTTAAAAATAGTTGTGAATTAGTGAAGCCTCAATAAAAATTGAAAAAAAAAAATCTTACTGATGAAATTCCTACATTTATTATGTCTTTGCCTTCAGTCACATAACATTGGGATGCAAAAGGTGGTACACCGAGGTCAATCTGCACATCTCCTTGGAGGAACTCAGGCCTTTAGATGGACTTATGGCTATGTGGGTCAGACAAAAAGAGATCGCTGGCCTTCATTCACACACTGGCTCACCATAAGAGCAAAAATGTTCTTTAAATAGGCTAAGTGCTTCTTTATAATTCTAGTCTGCTAGTATAACCGTCTACTAATTGCATTCGAATCCAAACTGGATTTACAAACTAATTGTGATGCTGAAATACAGACAGTCAGCAAATGCAGAGCAATGCCGTTAATACTCAGCCGTATATTTACACTCACAATCAGCCTCATTCACGGCATAAAATGTCAAATGATATCATCCCCGCCATAGCCACCCACTTGAGTGAAATAAGCGTGCCTATGTGAATGAAGTATTTCTCAGAACCAACATTTTGACCTTTTCGAATTCTTTACAAATATCTCTCGTGCCACCGCCGAAAGCCTAGGTGTGAAAGTGAAGTGTTCAAAGAATAAGCAATGCATTCAGATTCAGAATTCAAGGGCATTGAGATTTTCAGTCATGAAAAATTCATTCTTGGGGACTAATCAAAATCCTTCTCTGTTCTTTGTAACATACAGAGAATCCGGGAGATAATAACAGTCCCTTTCAAGAGCTTGTAGACCTGAACCTGTAGCTTATGAGACTGTCACCTTATTGGTTTGCTTATTTGGCAGGAGGTTTTAGATGGCGATATACAGCTTTATATGGACTCTGCAGCTGCCAATTTTAGCCTTCATTCATCCGGCTCTCACAATAAAACGTAACTCATCTTGTTCAGTGCAGTCAAGTCCTGGATCGACTTTCCTGTGCACAGGGTACCAAAGGAGCATACACACATGCACACTGCAACGCTACTCATAAAAGTCAGCTTATCTACTTTCTCATGGAAACAGTTCTGAAAAGCTTCACAGATGAGCAGCACTCAACCTGAAATCTCTTGTAATGAGTTTTAAAGTAAATTAAGTACATGTTGTTCACCTTTAAACAGCAGAACTTGTGCTTTCCGACAGCAGACCCTATATGGTTGATGGTCAACCACCAGCTGGACCGATACACGAGCAGCGTCGTGGCTGCAAAGATCTTTCTTGAAGTGGATTTATACAAAAAGGGAGCGGGAAACAACAAAAAACGTTTAGCAATAGTCTAATGACCCCTCAGGCAGACTAGCTTAAATAGAACAAGTATGTATTGGATTTCATGCTATTGTTTTCCCAAAGGGTATAGAGTGGTGGTATCTCTTACAGAGCGCCCAAAGCGGCACATGAATGATGGCTATATAACTGATACAGACAATGGAAGTAATTTAAGGACTTATTTAAGCTACAGAGATGTTAAGGGAGGTGAGGGAGAAATATTAGAGACCATTTCAAAGGCCAATTTCAGTTTTTCTAAATTTAATATTTATAGGTATGTGTTTAGGTAAAAAGATCGTTTTTGTTTCATTCTGTGAACTACTAACAATATTTCTCCAAAATTTCAAATAAAAATCTTGATTCTATTTGCATTTAAACAGGTAAACAGGTAAAAATAACAGAAACGATGCTCTGTATTTTTTCTGACCTCAAATACCGCAAAAAAAACAAGTTTATATTCACTTTTAAGCAAAACAACAAAAGTGCATATTTGTTATATTTGTACATTTATTTAGGAAACGTTTTTAATGTGATAACCTTGATTTTTATCCTAGTTTTCGTGTGTTTTGTCATGCTGTTAGTCTTTCACATTGCTGTTGGATGACTTCATGTCACTCATGAGGTTGATTTTGTTGAAATTCAACAGACATTGGACTGGAATGGCTACAATACATCTAGAAATGCTGATTAAATAAACATGTGGAATGGTCTCTTAATTTTTTTCCACGGCTCTATGAGCAGCAATATCCTTTTGCAGTTTTAGTCGCATTCTTTCTTATTCTTCTTTTTGTAGTTAGGACTTTTTCAAAATATTTCTGTTGATATATTTTTTCTAATGCCAATAATACTGTGACATAACACCCTTGCGGTTTATCTTGACATGCAAAATGTGCACCACGGTTATCCTAGTTTAACCTCCATGTTTTATAACACCATTACACCAACATAAAGGTATAACCGCTGGAAAATCTCTCAGCTGTACAAGCAAGCACAGATTAAAATCTTTCATATCCTGCACACCTTGCTTACAAAACCCACACATACACATACACACAAAGTAATTGTTACTGACAAGGGTTAAAAAATATATAGCAATAGTGTACAAAATGTCTTAGATTCCGCAATGAAATCCCCAAGAAACCTCATATTTAACAAGTCTGAAAAACTAGTGATGTTTAACAAATCCATTAATTCTTGTCTCAGACATCCACCTGCTTCATGTTACTTGGGAATTGGTTTCTCTGCTCCTGTTGGCAAATTCGGCATGGTGTCCTGCCAATCTAGCAATGCCTGACTGTTCAGCCGGAAGACACAAACACATAAATCACATCGTAGGGCTGTGGAGCTTCCCGCTGTCGCCCGTTTCTGAGATCTACTGTATCTCCCCGAACTGGGCCTGAGGGTAATTAGTCACAATTGATGCTATCCGAGCAAAGCAACACAATGTCACCAGCCATGTTGCAAGATGCTTGCGTTATGCTAATTTCCTGTCTTGCAGGTTGCACACGAGTGCATGAGAACCTGTATTATGGAAACGTAATCAGGGTGCAACTCATGGCTTGTATTTTTCCCCTGGGATGCAATGTAATAGAGTGTGGAGAAGATGCGTTTATTCTTTCCCAGAGGTGCCTGTTGAGTCCGTATGCAGATGAAAATCCATCCGACTGGGATTTGGACAGCTCTGAGTGTTCTAACTCGAGGAACACAAATAGCATCACGTACAGAGGCTGATCTTATTAGCAAATGAGGTGAACAACGTTGTTAGCAAACTGATGTTTTCAAAGACAGCTTCAATATTGTGAATATTGGAACCTGCATCACATCCTCCAGCACCGAAACAGGCAAAAAAAACATGTATTTATTAGAGCAAAACATTAGCTTTGTGAAAAAACCTGGCAGGGTGATTAGCAGCCCATGAAGTGGATGCAATGAAAACCTGTATATTACACAAGAAATTATGGAAATAAGCAAGCAAATATTTAGACATGAACTACTGACTTGAAATGTTATACTTTAATACTAAACTATGCTATTATACTAAAAAATAGCATAGAAAAGTTAATATAGACAAATATGTAAAGAAAGGATAAAGAAATGCACTAGTGGTGTTAAACTTCTTAACAGTCTTAAAGGGATAGTTCACCCAAAAATGAAAATTCTGTCATGAATTACTCCACCTCAAGTTGTTCCAAACCTGACTACCATAGTAGAAATTTTTATTTATTTTTTGCTCTGTTGAATACAAAGTAAGATATTTTGGATTTAGAAAAACAAACAGTTCTGGGGCACCTTTGACAACTATTTTTATTTATTTCTATATGGTAGTCAATAGTGCCTCAGAAATCTCAGTTGCTAACATTTTTCTAAATATCTTTCTTTGTGTTTAACAGAACAAATAAATGTATACAGGTTTGGAACAACTTGAGGTTGAGTAATTCATGACAGAATTTTCATTTTTTGGTAAGCTATCCCTTTAAATGTAATTCAGAATCCTTACGTGTCAGTAAACTGCAGTAAAAAAGTATATTTGATATTTGAGCAGACAATGACGTAAAACCACCACGACTGATCGAAGACTGGCCATTTCTGTACTCCCAGCCTGTAGTCACTTGTCTAAACCTGTGAATTCTGGGAACCTGTTTCCTCTTGGACTTACGCCACTTAACAACTGTTAGACATACAAATCACATCTGTTCTTCTGAAAGACGCCTGTTCCAATTGTCAGATTGAGCCAAACCACGGACATGTTCCCTCCGTTACCAGCATTTCAGAATCTGCTAATGAGGGAAGCAAAACCACACAATGCCCAGGCCATAAGCATCAGAGTACCAGCTGTACTATCTCTGTGGATTTAGCAGTCATTTCAGGTTTTTTTGTGCAATATTTATGATGTTCGTCCAATTCAATGCCGCTTATTTCGATTCAATACCACAGCAGAAGATACTACTATATGTTTGTTCTCTGACTTAATTCAATGAGAGATAGATTGGGTACCCCAAAATAAAAATACATACAGCACCATCAGACAGTTTGGACTAATATTTCAATGAATCAAATGAAAAACTAGCAGTTTCAATCAGTCAAAGAAATCACACCAGCAAAAACTGTCAATCCTGTTACTATATATTTATATGCAAGGTAAAGGCAATAGTGGGAGATAAACAAATAAAAAAGTGAGATGCGTCAGAAACCCTGTTGGAGGAACCACCTCAGATTGGTCTGAAAAATCCAGCAAAATTATTTACTCAACCTCTTGTCATTTCAAACCTGTATGACTCTCTTTCTTCTGCATATTTTGAAGAAAGGTGATAACCGAACAGCGCCAGCACCTGTTCACTTCTATAGTATGGACACAAAACCAATGCAAGTCAAGGGGTGTTGGATAACAACATTCTTCAAAATATCTTCTTTTGTGTTCTGCGGGAAAAAAAGTCATGCAGGTTTGAAATGACAAGAGGGTGAGTAAAAGATGACAGAATTTTCCTTTTTGGGTGAACTATCACTTTAACTTCATTTTGTTGAAGTGCTGAAAACAACACAAGCTTAAGTTCTTAATTTGGCTTTGTCAGGCTCTTCAATGCTTCACTTGTTATTAGGGCCCGAGCACGGAGGAGCAAGCCACCGGCTTGCACCGCAGTGCAGAGCCCTATTGTTTCTGTGTTCTTCTCCCTCTTTGATCGCTAATTTGAAGGCCTAAACATGCTCAAAAACTCACAATAACTTGCACACGCATCAGACGTGGCGAAAATTTACGTCTGATAGGGGTTTCAAAATTAGGCGTGGCAAAATGGCTCGCTAGCGCCACCTAGAACTGCCCAGGCCACTACGCAATACGTAAATGCACCAAATTTGGTGGGTTGATAGAACTCCCCGAATCATTAAGAAAAGTCTCTTGGAGCATATCTCTAAACCCAACAGGAAGTCCGTTATTTTTGATTTACTGTGAAATTTTGTAATTTGTTTCAATTTCCAGTCGTAGTACTTAAACGAACTCCTCCTAGAGTTTTAATCCGATCAACATCATCTTCATGTCATTCTAATCTTAAGGCCTTTGCGAAGCTAAATTGCGGAGATCCTGACTTTTCGTGGGGGAACGTGACCCTGGCGGCCATCCAAAGTTTGGCGTTTTGCCATGAACAGGAAGTTGTTGTAACTCAGGCCTACAATGTGCAACAGGCCCCAGACTTCACCCAGACTTCACACATTTAATAAAAGTCCTGGCCTGAAGACATCTACATGGTAATTTTCAGATACAGTTATAGCGCCACCTGCTGGAAACAGGAAGTGACATGTTTTAAACTGTGATTAACTCCTCATAGAGATTCAAACAGGTCAGCATCATATTTGGCCAGTATGATCTTCAGACCTTTGTGATGATACATTGCAAGTTCCTGACTTTTCGTTGAGGGGCGTGTCCGTGGCGGCCTGACACAGTTTGATGTTTCGCCATGAAACAGGAAGCTATAGTAACTCAGGCACACAATGTCTGACCGGCCCCAAACTTCACATGTTTGATAAGAGTCCTGGCCTGAACACATATCCATGTCAGTGTTCACTCATAGCAATAGCGCCACCAGCTGGCAAAAGGGAATGTGACACATTTAAATAAATAACAAATCCTACTATAATTCGCCTGCATTAATTTTATCGCCTATGATTACACATATCCATGTCAGTGTTCACTTATAGCAATAGTGCCACCAGCTGGCAAAAGGGAATGTGACACATTTAAATAAATAACAAATCCTACTATAATTCACCTGCATTAATTTTATTGCCTATGATTACACATATCCATGTCAGTGTTCACTTATGGCAATAGCGCCACCAGCTGGCAAAAGGGAATGTCACACATTTAAATAAATAACAGGAAATCTGGTACATGTAAATAAATTAAAGTCTTTCTACACTTCCTAGACCTTTGTGACGATACATTGCAAGTTCCAGACTTTTCATGAGGGGCGTGTCCGTGGAGGCGTGACAAAGTTTGATGTTTCACTATGAAGCAGGAAGCTATAGTAACTCAGGCACGCAATGTCCGACCGGCCACACACTTCATATGTTTTATTAGAGTCCTGGCCTGAACACATATCCATGTCAGTGTTCACTTATAGTCATAGCGCCACCAGCTGGCAATAGGAAATATGGCACGGAAAAATCTATAATGTAACTCCTTATATGCACGTTGCCCACCGTTCACTGTTCCTGAGGCCGACGGGTGGTGATGGCACAGGGTTGCGCTTGCACTTTTGCGCGAGGGCCTGATCATCGCTGCTTGCAGCTTTAATGTTAGTATTATATTTCCAATATTTTCAGTTTTCAAAATTACATTAAAGAAAAAAACTATATTTTCACAGTCACCATGAAATCAAACAGGAAAATTCTACGTGTTTTACACAGTGTTTCAGTGATTATTATAAAAAAGTTTTTTTCGTGCACACCATTATTTTTAAATCTTATTTGATGTTACATATATTGAAGCAGGATACTTTTGTACTATTTTACAACGAGGAAAAATATTCCATTCTTTATCACCAACAAGAGCCTCAACATCTTTTAAAGTACAGTACGAACAAAATACTAGCACTCATATAACTTGTTGTTAGTGTTTAAACTTTACTGATAGTAACAGTAAAATAGTTTTCCCATGAGTTTCCTTAGGCATGAAAGGTTGTCTATTAGGGGTGAGACAAGATCTCGTGCCACAAGAATTAAATTAATAAGAATTAAAATGTGACAAGATTTCTTGTCAAGGTCTCGTGATATCAGCATGATGGAGTTTGATAGTGAAATTAGTATTGAAGATGCCCTGCCACTTTTAAATCATATTATAATTCATAAAAATAGACGGAAAATTACATTCATTCAAGCTAAATTTTCAAAATGCACCTATTTTGCATTTTGTGGTTTTCAGTTGTATAAAAGACTATTTTTTTCATATATTATATCACTGAGGATTACTTAAAAATAGTGTAAAAATCTTGTCTTGTTCTTGTGAACCCAATCTTGTGTCTCGTCTCATCTCGTGGGATAAGTGCCTTGTCGCACCCCTGGTGTCTATACATCCAGCCATCAAATGCTAGGTAACGTTTCATTTAGCATCTCTGTGCAATTCCAAACCCCTCCCCTTCTGCCGGAAAAAGCTTGAAGAATCACAAACATATATACAGTAAGTGGTAGGTATGTTTATTATAAAAATAGAAATAAAAAATGAAAAAATGTAGGGAAAATCACTGAACTGTAAACAATTTACTGCCATACTGTGAATAAAATGTAATCATGTAATCTATAAAAAAGTAACTGTAGTCTGATTACGAGTATTTTAAAATGTAGTTTTCTCTAATTACAAGTACTTGATTTTTGGAATCTGATTACGTAATCCAGATTACATGTAATCTGTTACTACCCAGCTCTGCCAATGGCCAGACATATTTAGCCTTCCCCCCAGGCCCAATTTACAACAAACCAATCAAAAAGGAAAGGGCAAAATAAAGCCCCGCCCTACATTTTTTTCTAATTTCAGAAGCCGTTTCACTTGGATGTACATCACGATATGTAAAAGAAGTCAATCGCAACTTCCGTTTCATTTTTGTAGAAGTTAGTGGTTATATTTGCTCATTTCAGCATCATCTGATAATTCTCCAGTAGACTAAATCCATTCTGATTATGTTTCCGGAAACGTAAAGTATTATTTCATTCAAGAAATTACATTATTAAATCTACAATCTGCAATTTATAATTTTTACTGAACAAGTACATCATTTTTTTTAAATGTTCTCTTTACCTTAGACCTATTTGCAATAGTAATCTTATAATAATGATTTATAAATTAAGATATCATCTACAATTTCATGGAAAATGACCTGCAATTTTCTCAAACAGAAACGGCAATACAGATGCAAAAGTTACGGATTGCAGATTGAAATAGCATTGTGAGCATATCGATCATATGTTGCATGTTGAAATCGACCATATGTTGAGCATTGAAATTGGAGATTCAGGACACTAGTAGAATGCAAAGCCTCTCTACTTTCACAGAGATATCAGGTCTCAACTTCTGTGATTTTCTTCATGCCTGAGAATAAAAGGATTTTGTGGAAGTTTCCATTAATGGAAACAGAATGTAGTGCAGCTCATTCCCATTTTTAACACTACACACCGAAATGTGCCAGACTCAGAGGACACCCTCCATCTAACAACGTAATTATTCTCTCCACACCTTAATTGCCCAGGGCACCACAGTATTCAGGTCAAGGAGAACTGATATCTCACTTTGCAGGTCTCCAATGATGAAGAAACAGGCCTTAAGGTGAGCAAATATTGCCTGACCTCCAAAGTGCTGATCCTTATGGATGTCCAGACATGGCCCTGACATGCCAACCTCAGCATGTCACCATGACAATACAGCAAGACGAGTAACTCTTTCCTATCAAACCGGAGATGAGATTTGGATCCAAACTGTGCAAACTTGCCCGAGAAAGGCAATATAGCAGCCAACATGTACAAATCCAATGAAATCGGAATTATTTTCAATGGATGAATTTATGAAATGGTTTCCACTACAGTTGTGTAGCATATAGTCTGTCCAAGTTAAGCTTGAAGTCGCAATATATTTCTTTTAAAAGGTACAGTTCTATATGGCAAAGCTGTCATGACATACCCAAATAAGTATGAACTATTCCACTTATCTTTTAGCGGGAGGGCTTGGGAAACTGTGTTAAGAGTTGGGAACAAGGAAACAGAAAATGTCTCAAAAATATGTTATTTGAGACATGATGGAGCCCACTATCCCATTTCCTGTTGGGATGAGGCCAAGACTAAAAATACACATCCCCTTTCGTCAGAACACAAATTGCCCCTCAGCACGAATTTCTCTTTCAACCGCTATCATGTAGCACAGCACAGTCTCAGAACAGGAAGTGAGCTCCCACAATCCCCATGCCCGGGATCAAATGTGCTACACTGTTGGTTTGCTTTGATCCTTTAATGGGTAATGTGTGTAAACTGTGTTGACCTTACATTTTCTCTTGACATGACTGAAACGTTGTCGCTCTGTTGTGTCAGACCAAAGGGAGTCTAAAGACTAATTGAGTGTGCTGACCTTCAACAGTTGCTCTCGTTCATTATACTATTCATATATCCTTTGAGATGACTTATAAAACCACTAGAATATTAATGGTATGAGAGTCTATGTGGTGCACACTTAATGGGCAACAGGTATGCAAAGTAATCATGGCAGAAGCCAAATTTCATGGGATGAAATTTCATTTCATTTAAAATGTTTGCTTAAAACTGCACTTCTCTATATCACAATTTCGGTTGTAAACAAATTACAAGTTACATACTATCCTTATGTGGGTTAAGTAGTCAAATTACGTCAAAACTGACATTACGCGTGAAATCGTACCAGACAGCTCAATTCAAAAATCACTTTTTATGATTACCATTGTGAATCGGGGGACAAGGAGAGTTTTGAACATTGCCTGCTAAATACCAGATTTTTGTTTATTTTTAACCTATAAAAAAAGTAACAGCTTTGAATAGTTTTTCGAAGAAAAGAAAATATTTTACAAAAATATTATTATAGGCCTATATATAATTATTCATTATTTATTTTGTATTTTTTTATAATTGTATGACATAGAAGAATGTAACTATTTCTATTTTGAAATAAGTGCTGCTGTTCATGCTATTACACCAAAAATAAAGAAATTCAAAAAAGATTTGAAAAAAATATATGTTCAAACATATATTGTTTTTTACATACTGTATAATACAATAAACAGTATGTAAAATCAAATGTTTAAACAACTAAATAAGAGAACCTTGGGGCGGTTTTCCGGACAGGGATTAGTATAAACCAGAACTAGGCCTTGGTTAAATTAGAATATATATTTTAAAAACATACAAAAAAACATTACTGGCGGGCATCTTGAGACAAAACAACAGCACTGATATATTTTAAAATATGTCAGTGCAAGTTGTTTTCGACTAAGACACCTCTAACATTTCAGGTAGTCTGGGACTAGGCTACCTAGAAATCGCCCCCTTAAATTTTAGAATAAGAATAAAATAAAAATTTAACAATAGGTTTTCAAAGAATATACATTTTAAGTTTATTTTTCTGTTTTTGTTGCAGAATATTTGGAGTAAACAAAGCTGTAAGTGATACTGTCAGTCTGATCAATATTTAACGTTTTAATGTCACTAATGTCCACAAAAAATGTTTTCCAACGTTTTGAAACGTTTTTTCAACATCTCATCAGTCGAACGATAGAGAAGAATGTACAGAAAACTTCAACACATTGAACAAGCAGTACATCTATCACTCACGGCCAGTTTTCATTCACATCAAATAAAATCAATACATAATCAGTAAAGGCGTCATTGTGGGTATGCAGCATTTATTTAAAAATGCCTTCTAAATTCAGTACACTTCTTCCTTTTCATCAGTAAACTCCTGCAAAAGGGATGTTATATTGGATGTAACATATTATGTTATACTGTATATATATCCTTTTCTGCAGTTAAATCATTCCTAAATACCCAACATCCCTCGTGTCAAGTTGAAGAGGTCCTCCTCATTCCCCAGTGCCAATGAAAGGTCTTAGAAGACGTGACAGGGAAGAAACTGACTCACGAGTACCCAGTGCATGTTGAAACCAAGCCAGACCTGAACAGCAGTCTCTGTAAATCCAATTATCACTACAGTATTTTACAGTACCATAGTGTAAAGACCCATTGCGGGATAACAGGCCAGCCGCTCAACAAGAACATCAGGCTGGACAAACAGAAGCACTGTAGGTCAACGTGACTTTGTTGAAACGGCCGGTACAACTTAACTTCTCAGGCCTCTTAATTTCCTGGTGATGCAAGGCTCTGCAAGGGAAGGAAGCGGCAAACCGTGCAAAGCAGGTCATTTGTGCATTTTCACATGAAGCATAATTATAGACGGACATTACATTGCTCTTAAGTTATTCTGCAGCCAGCGAGCTTTTAAACAGCGTGACACTGATTGCATTTACTCACAGACGGACGACCAAGCAAGAAACACTCGAGAACACACAAAAACACACAAGCGTCCACCACGCACACACATACGACTCTGAGCGAGCTCCTTAGAAACAACCACAGCGCGGTTGCTGGGAGCAATTGGCTGCTCCTTCAGCGGACTAATGGAAGGTGCGGGGCGAGGCTGGGTCTGGGTATTCTTTGGAAAAAGGAAGCGAAAGCTTCTCAGTGGGGAGGCAGAAGCCACATCCTGCTTCGAAAAGGTTCTCAAGCTCACAAACGCATCCCACGGTGCAGCCGCAATTGGGCTGAGTGGAACCCAGCGGTCAGGTGAAAGGGAGGCACGCAGGGCTCGGTTACATTAGCAGGTGTTCAAACAGGATTTCTAATGCAGAATATGAAAATTGTAATGCACCTCAAAGCTCAGGACGATGTTATGTGTCTTCAAACTAACACAGAGTCTACCTAAACACAAGATTTTTAGATTCAAAACCATAAGAACAGTCTTCTTGGTGCATCAAAGATAATCCACTTATATAAACTAAATAGGGATGTAATGATTCACTCAGCTCGCGATGCGATTCATGATACTGATCTCACAATACAATTTTTCCAAAAATGTTTTTACAAAATAAGTTGAGACAAATTAGAAATGAACAACTGCCCTTTTATTATTTCTCAAATGCTGCACATTTCTTTGTGAAATAAAAATATATTTTATGTCAAATAACAAAACTAAATTGCAATTTTAAAACAAATTCCAAATCAAAATAAAATAAAACATGAATAATACAAAAGTCTCTATAAACCATCTAAGACTTTTAACATTTAAGAAATATCAGCATATTCACATTTACCCAGTTTGCAGTAAACACAGCGGCCCCTGCAGTTAAAAACATGTATTGCGATTAATTTAACGTCTCAACCGATTTGAATTGTCACATATTAATTTCTCACGGTGAATCGTTACAACCCTACTTAAACTTAACATAAAATATTATTCTAGTCCTCTACATTTAGGCTATATCTTAATGAAGATAATTACACTTGCTCTCAATCAACTTCCATTACCGTCAGACGCCATGACTAATATTAATAATGTCCATTAACTCTCAGATTGTTAATGTGAATTTTATGAACTCTGCGTTTTCCCGCAATAATGTGCCATAAAGTTACCTTTTATGAGCAGAAAACCACTGGTTCTCCAAATTGAGAACATCCAACACCCTTGTTGAAGACGAGAATAAGATACATATTATATTCAACCTTTCACCATGCGAAGAGGATCATGTGCTTCTAGGTAAAGAAAACAGTACGTTGAGAATCAATGAGACAGCTAATGAGCCCACAGATTTCACACTGAAATCCAAGAAAAAGCCCCGAAGGGGGAATCTTGCCTCAAAGAGGCAATCATGTGTCTGAAGTACTGATCCTATGGTGCTGTTAATGGCATGCAGAAACCAGTAAGCCCTTAAGCCAATGTCATCTTCTATTTTCTCAGCCTTCACTTACTGTAGATGCAGGGTAACACAAAGGGGTGCACGCATTTAAAAGTGAAACAAACAACAAACAACCTGATCAATCATTTTGGAAAAAAATCAGACAGCTCACCCCCTTCATCCCACATCTGCCACATGAGCATGCAAAAATTAATCACATACTTACCCCACGAAAATCTAAAGTGTGAAAAAAACCTGACCCCACCCTTGACCTAATGTCACAACCCTTCCACCATTAGTGTGTTTCTCTGTCTGAATGAAGCAGCCCTGAAGGGATTCGGTGGAACCCACAGCCTCTTACAAACAGATGTTACTGGCAAACCCGCCTCTGTTTCCACTCTTATCTTCTTACATAACTGGAGGCTCCAGCAACATCAATGGCATGGAAGAAACCCATTGATATACATGATTATTTCAGATGTGTCACTCGTGTAAGATTTATAAAAGAAAACAGATGGATTTAAATGCATGAAAGCCAGCTGCTGTAAACAACAGGTAACAAAAACGATTTTTGTCGCAATGCTCCCATCAGACAGCAACTTTAAAGTATTACAGCTTCTGTAAAAACATATGCCTATACCCTTAAAAAGGTGCTTTACCCATTATGTAAAGAACTTTTAACATTCAAATAACCTTTCTGCTTCACAAAAGCCTTTTTGTAGTGGAAAAGTAAAAAAGTAAGAAAGAAATGGTTCTTTCCGGATTCTGGAAATCCTTCTATCCTTCTATGACACCTAGGGCGTTTTTAAGAGATTCAAATGGACAAAAATCTAATATAATGAATAAAAAACCTCTGTTGTGATTCTAAATGAAGGCATAACTAATTCAAGCACATATTATTTGTTACAAGCCTCATCACATTATCATCAGAATCATCCAGAATATGTTTAAACATACACATTTACCTCATGGTCATTATATGTGATTCTTATTCAGCAGCCAAATGATTCTTTCAGCTTTTCGTGTTTAATCGAATTGATTAAATGAAATTTCGACTAACTTAATGATGATTGGTTTAATGGATATCTTAAAATTTGGGCTATCAAACATTATTAACTTACAAAGGGTATACAAGTCACTTGACTCGCATCGTGATGAAAGTCGATACAAACTATTTTGGACCATCAGCAGGCTGCTAACCCTCATGCATGTTCATCGCTTATTTACATGAAATACTCAACAACTGCATTCAAATATTTCTGCCCTGAACACTTGAAAGCAGAATACAAGCGCTTATCCCAGTAGCAGAGACGGCGTTGCCTGTGCGGGATTCGCGTCCCGCTTCCTCGACCTCTTCCTCACTGATACTGAACTCAAACGCTCGTCCGTGTGAACAATAGCATCGCCTGACTGTCCAAACAGAATAACTGGAAGCGCGCACATCCGTCAAGCGCGACCCCTGACCCATCCGAACATTCCACACGTTCGTCATAACGGCAAAAGTCCATCAATTCATTCATGAAGTACTGTACAAATAACAACGACGCTGCACAATGACCCAAATCCTATAATGCGGACTGTCAACCTATGAAACCACTACGGAAAGCCTACTGTGCTGTTTGAAAATACACGTCTGGCGTTCTTCTAAGTAAATTACATTCGTGCGTTGCCTCGTGGCTTTTACACTATATTTTATTTTCGACTGTTCCACACATCCCTCGTGCAGAAACACGTAGCGCGTGGTTATGATGGGATGTTGTCTTGCACTAGTGCGGTCTGTACGGGCAAGAGAAGAGTCAACGTTCCGTCATTAAGAATTAAAAAATATTAATATTTAAAGTAAGCAGCGCGCGCTGAATGATGATAATGTCTTTCTTACCGTATCCAAGAAACGCCGAGTTTCCCCTCAATGTGTTGAAATGTTGCGAAAGGAGAGCAGGATAGCGGATTCTCTTACGGTCCAGCGATCTGTCTACTGCTGCCGCTCGCTGAATACCATGTTACCGTAGGATGCCCTGCGAGAACACGAACCGCGGCGGCGCGCTGCTGGAGGAGGAGGAGGCTGCGCGTCTACAGAACTGCGCCGGAGGAGCGCATTTAAAGCGAGGGAGGGTGTTGGCAGGATTACGTGGTGCCGTTTTAATAAGATGTCACTACGACGAGTGGGATCGCTACAACGGTGTCAGGGGCCCCATTGACTTCCATTGTATGGACAGAAAATCCACTAAGAGATTCCTCTAAATATCTTCTCTTGGGTTCTGAAGGTTTTGAGTGCGGGTGAATAAATGACAAAATTTGTATTTTTGGGTGAACCATGCCTTTAAGTTATTATGAGAATGGAGACAAATCAAAAGCGAACAAAAAAATATTGTGAGGTTGTGGTTTCAATGGATAATGCCATTAGAAAATCTATAGACACCAGGGACATGGCATCGCTATTGTTCTCTTGTGTAAGTAGTCTGGTAATTTTTTTTATTAATTTTCTTTCCATTTCATAGATAAAAAGGTCACCGTTCCTGCACAAATTAATTTTTAAAATACAATAACGCAGAAGGAATCCAAGCCGTGAGATGTCTCTGGTGTGAGACTAAACAGCTTTAAAACTTTTTAATGCGTGATCTTAAAGGCTACCAGCCGAGCAGAGCTTTGACAGGCATCCGGCTAATTAACAGCTTCCCAACAGGACCTGCCTGAGACACCGTATGAACACCCACCGGGAAGGCAAACATCAAGACAAAAATCTTTTATGTTTTGTGACATCATGACTTGCATTATCTAGTGACAGTTTTAATCGGATTAATAACATGATGTGCTGATTAATTACTCCCAGTTCGCAAACATCCATGTTTGATGAGGAAAAGCCCCCATAGTAGGATCATTTAAGACATTATTGTACACTGTATATTGGCTATCGTGCTTACAAGTGCATCATTAAACAGAGATAACAAATAGGGGCTTTGGAAGTCAATATATAGCTTGTTTTATTTCTACTTAAGCCTATATATAACCAACATACAGTTCACAGCATTTACAGAGGCATGGTCAACCTCAAAAAATAGAAATTCTGTCATCATTTGCTCACCCTGGAGTTGTTCCAAATCTGTATAAATATCTTCGTTCTGATGAACACAGAGAAAGATATTTGGAAGAATGCTTGTAACCCAACAGTTCTTGGCCACCATTGACTACCATAGTAGGAAAAATTACACTGGTAGTCAAAAGTGCCCCAGAACTGTTTGCTTTCCTACATTCTTCAAAATATCTTCTTTTGGGTTCAACAGAACAAAGAAATGTAGCCATTTTTCCTACTATGGTACTCAATGGTGGCCAAGAACTGGTTACAAGCATTCTTCCAAATATCTCAGTTCATCAGAACAAAAGAATTTATAGAGATTTCGAACAGCTTGAGGATGAGTAAATGATGACAGAATTTTCGGGTGAACTGTCCCTTTAAGGGCAATTAGTTCTTGCATTCAGTCTGTGTTATTAATTAACTGCGAGCCTATACTAAGATGCATCTCACGCATGCTATGAGCTGCATTGTGTTTTACTATGTCTTCATCATAACAATTAATAGCAGGTATTTGTTTATGAAGTTAAATGATGCCAATGCTTAATAAGTCTGAAGAGTTTCTAAACAAAACAAACATCCTGGGAGAATAAATCGTGAGTCTGCTGGAGTTATGATCTATGAGTGTGTGTGTTTGAGAGGGGCAGTGTTACTGGATGTGGATGGCTGGTGTAGAGTCTCTGACTCAGCTGTTGCTGATTGCATTAGTGTTGCTACATCTAAGGTCCCCCCTCTCTCTCTCTCTCTCTCTCTCTCTCTCTCTCTCTCTCTCTCTCTCTCTCTCTCTCTCTCTCTCTCTCTCTCTCTCTCTCTCTCTCTGTCTCTGTCTCTGTGTCTCT